>NC_058408.1:50186325-50206306 GCF_002201575.2 Neomonachus schauinslandi
AACATAACATAACATAACATAACATAACATAACATAACATAACATAAAACAGCATAACATAACATAACTGAATTAAATGACTTCCAAGATCCAGTTATGATGTTCCATGACTTTCTTTCACAATTCATGAAAGAAGGAGATGGGGTGAGACTTATAGGTCTCCTTCCCATTTCAGCACATGAAGACTTGACTCAAAAGAGGCTACTGTGAATGATTGCCACCTTCCTCAAGCCCCTGTCAGCAATCCCCTCCCTCTCCTCCTTCACCAAGAAGATGAAGGCTACCAAGCATAGCCTCTCTCAAATCCCTGCCTGGTTGCCAACAACTTGTATATCTGTATCCACTCTCATTGCCTTCCCTTCAGTCTCAGAGAAGGAGGTGTGTCCTTTCTTCAGTTCATGGCTACTAAACTATTGCCTGGGCTCTGAACCCCTTCCTCTCCTACTTCCACAGAAGGGTTATTCTCTGATTATTCACCTTCAAAACTGTTCCAGGATAAAATTATTCCAACCATTCTCTAAAAGATGGAAATTGAGGTCATAAAACTACCTTTGCTTGTGCTTAGAATGGCAGACCCAGTAATGATTCTTCAAGAGAATATTAGATTCTTGCATAAGGGCATTGTAGAGAAGGTTGCTCATCACACTACATAGTTTTCTCTACATGTGGTCCCCAGGAGAAATTTCTGTCCAGTATGATTACCTACACCAGCTTTTCTCGAGTGGCTGTTTGTTTTCATCTTATAAATAGAGTGAGCCATGTAGCTTATCCTTTCTTATTTCTTGTACCAATTCTGGGAAGTCCAGAGCTAAATCTGTGGTCTAACTCTAGCATTCTAATATATATGCACTCATTTTGCATACTAAATTCACCACTGACTTTATCTTTTCTTATCTGTCCTCATTTTCCCTTCTTTTCCTCTTTTTTTATCCATTGTTGTATAATATGAAAATATAAATTACACTTTAAATTCTGTCTGCAATAAGGCATGATATAACTAACCCCTAAACAGAAAAATAAACATTTCTTCTAGAGACCTCTTATTTAGAAATATGTCTACAAAATGCATAAGGATTTCTCTTGCCATGGAAATAAAGTCCAAATTTACAAGAAAGCAAAATTTAGAAAAGCATTTGAATAAGCCCTAGAAAAGGATTCCTTGGATTTGAGTTTTAATACTGGCCACCATACATTTTTGAAATCAGGTGATCCACTTAAATTAACTGCAGAAGGATGCTGTGACAGTTCCCCCAAGAGCTCTAAAGATAGGACAGACCCCTACTGCACAGGCTGTCTTCACTTTGTGTCCTTTTCAAAACTACTTGTGATGGATGAGGCCACCAAAAAAGGATGAAAATGTGATTTTATCTAATTGCTGACCAAGGATCTATGATCATGCAGGAAGGTCCCTGAATGGCAAAATTAGAGGTGATGATTTTTCCCATTATATTAAAACCTATGGAAAAGGAGCAGACCAAACTACTGAGACCAAACTACTGAGCAGAATAGTTAGATATAATTACAAAATGTATTTAACAGAAAGTATTATGCTCCACATGAAGTCAATCTGAGTAATTGCCCTTCTAATATTAGACTGTGAATGCCCCATAATGCTGCCCTATTTTCAGTTAATGGTTAGGCCATTGAATAAATGGCAATTACTATTATAATTATTATCCTAAGTATCCCTATGCTGTATGACAGGTGCCAATTCTCTGTTGACCTTAATCCCCTGCCTAATATACCCTCCATTCTCTACTACCCATCTTTCAAGAACCACTTCAAATCCCATCTCCCCACTCCCAAATGTGTCCTTCCAGTTGGGAAGAGCTGAATATATAAATGCTTCTTAGAATGATTTTTCTGATGACAGTGTACAGAGTTAATTTGGGGGTTAGAGAGGAGTAAGACCCCACTCAGTATTTGCAATTATATTCATGTTTGTCTGTCCCTCCCACATGAACTCTTTGAATATAAGGATTATATCCCTAGTGCCCACTACTGTGTATAAAACTTGGTAGGCATCCAATAAATGTTTGTTAGAAACTAAATGAATGAGGGTGGGAGGATGGGTTAGCCTAGTGATGGGTATTAAAGAGGGCATGTTCTGCATGGAGCACTGGGTGTTATACACAAATAATGAATCATGGAACACTACATCAAAAACTAATGATGTAATGTATGGTGATTAACATAACATAATAAAAAAAGAAACTAAATGAATTATTGAATGAGCAGATGAATGAATAGAGTGAGTGAGATGCAAAAGAGAACACTGTGACTTTTTAAAAATTTCTTTATCCTGGCTTCTTGATCAAGTAGGGAGAAATCCATACTTGATGACGAACAGGCTATTTTACTGTCTTGCTCATCACCACTCTCCTCCCCAAACTTTGGATGTGCTCCAGGTTGTTGATGTTCCTCATAAAACCTGCTGCCCAGAACTGAGCACAGGCTCCAGACAGAGCCTGATCAGAACAGTGTCTAGAGGGAGCATCTCTTCCAGCCATCGAGCACTTTATCCCTTTTAAACAGAGTCCAAAATTGTTGGCATATTTTTAATGGCCACATCACGCTTTTGCTTCATATGAAGCTTATGCTCATGACTATTTTCACATTGATTGCTGCAAACACAAGTATCCACCAGCTTGGTTTCTGTACTTTTTATAGCCTAAAATCTAAATTCATCCCTATAAATTTTCATGATGTGGTATTGACCCCAGCATTTAATACTTTAAATTTTTACATGAAATAATTTTCAATCCCTAATTTTGTCCTAGTCCTATGATCCCCCCCCAACTTTGCAGCATTCATTCAGTAGATAATTCTGAGTACCTACTGGGTACTGAACACAGAGGGCAGACATAGGCTTTCCTGAACACAAATCTTATTGAAAGCATAGTAGACAGAAGATGCTTATTATGCTCAGCTTTGCATTTTTTGTACTTACATGAGAAAGAAGCCTATAAGAAGAGATAGGGCACAGATTACGCCTGGGTCAGAGTGATTAATGTCTCTGCTTCCTGGTTCATGAGGACTTCTTATTCCTATATAAGGCATGATCTTGACCCTGTAAATTCCACACTGAGATGAATGCTTCTTTCACATCTCTTTTTCAGTCTTCTGCCCAATATCTCCTTGAGGATGTCCACCATCACTTCAAACTCATGGTGAACCCAATGCAGTGTCTCACCAGACATTTATGAGGTAATTATAATTTACAAAGCACTTTCAACACTATTATCTCATTTGAACTTCACAATATCCCTTTGTGACAGGACAATTAGGCATTTCTCTACACCTTCTCCACTGATATCATTCTACTGCTTAAGCCCTCCTGCAGCTTCTCAACTCATCAAAAGTAAAAGCTAAAATCCACACACTGTCTACACCGATTAATCTCTGTTTAACTGATCCTACTCCAGCCATAGTAGCTCCTTTTCTCTACCTGAAATAATCTTCCAGATTCCATGTGGCTCACTCTGTACTTCCTTCAGATACCTGTTCAAATGTCACCTTTTCAGTAAGACCTTCCTTGCTTCTACAGCAAGCTCTCCCTGTTTCCCTTAATCTGCTGAATCCCTTTCCACACCACTCATCACCATGTGACATATCATGTGTTCACTTGTTATTTGTAGACTGTGTGTCTTCTCACATGAAACTATAAGCTCCAGGAGGGAGGTGATTTTTTTCCTTCACCACAATATCCACAGTGCCCAAGACAGTGCCTGGGCTAGACTAGGTGCTCAATTAACATTTGTTGAATACCAATAAATATGAATATGAATATAAACAAACAAATTATTAAATTATGTGACTAGGCTAGGGGCGCCTGGGTGGCTCAGTCAAGCAACCGACACGTGATTTTGGCTCAAGTCATGATCTCAGAGTCATCAGATTGAGCCTCATGTTGGGCTCTGCACTGGGTGTGGAGCCTGCTTAATATTCTCTCCCCTCTCCCTCTGCTCCTCCCCCCTCCCTCTCTTAAAAAAAAAAATATGTGACTAGGCTGGAGCTAGAGCTAAAACCCACTTCTGCTCACTTCTGGTTTCCTAGTTCTTTCCACTATGCCATAATAATTTCCCTAATCATTTTCAACCTGTTACCCTTGCCTGGCTAAACTACAATAGGAGTTTAGAGAGTCATATTCCTGCCTCCAATCTCCCTGGATTGTAACACTGATTCTGCATGCTACTTCCAGGTTAGTTTTCTGAAGAATTACTTCCATTTCTGGTTTATAAAGAGTTTAGAAGCCCTGATCATCCCTTCACTGAAAACAACTAAAACTTCTTAATAAAATGTAAAAATAAATTTTAAATGAATTACAAAACTGAAAGGAAATTAAGCTATCTTCAGAGCCCACATATAAAGTAAAAATAACAATCTAGAAAAGTAGCATTCTCTGAAGCCACTGGCTTCTCTGAGACTCTGCCCCTTTCTAGTGCCCTTGAATTTCAGTTTGATGGCCTTGTGAAAATCTTGGATAGGAAACAAAATTTAGGGTTTAGACAAGGTGGAGAGTTCTATGGGAGAGCCCCACATAAGGCCAAGACTCAAGGACTGTACCATCAATAAAACAGAGCACCAAAAAATTTTTAAAGCCCACTTCATCAAGGGGGACAACAAGGAAACTTACATTCCCTGATCCTGATCCAATATGGAAGGTGAAAATCTCCCCTGGGAAGTAACCACAGCAACCCTCACAGGTTTGCTCCCCAAACTAATAATACTCTATGGTCTAACAAGCCTCATGCTAATCATATAAGTTTAAAGTATTTTCATGTCAGTAATGCCCCAGGCAATTGGTAGAAATAAAAAGAATGTCTTCAATCCAGGCCAAAATGAAATATGACAAAGTTTTAAGGAACAGAGGCTCACAGTAAAAAATCATAAACACAAAGGAAATAAGGTGCCATGAGCAAGAGCCAGCAGAAATAACAGAATCAGACTAGCTGATATAAAATATAAAAAGTATGCTTAATATGTTTTTTCATTTTTTTAAGATTTTATTTATTTATTTGAGAGAGAGAGTGCATGTGTGTGTATGTACAGGCAGGTGGAGCAGCAGAAGGAGAGAGAGAAGCAGACTCCCTGCTGAGCAGGGAGCCTGATGCGTGGCTCGATCCCAGGACCCTGAGATCATGACCTGAGCCGAAGGCAGACACTTAACCTACTGAGCCACCCAGGTGGCCTGCTTAATACATTTTTAATTAAATATTTTATTTTGAGATAGTTGAATAGTCACATGCACTTGTAAGAAACATCACAGTGTAATACTAAATAACTGTCACCCAGTTTCTCCCAATGATGACATCTTGCAAAACTATAGTACAATATCACAACCAGGATATTCACTTTGATACACTCCACCAACCTTGTTCAGATTTTCCCAGCGTTACTCATATTAACTTATGTGTGTATTTAGTTCTATGCAATTTTATCACATGTATAAATTCATGTATCCATCACTTAAATAGGTTTTTAAGAATAAAAGAGAATATCGAAAGTATGAGTAAGTAACAGAAACTGATTTTAAAAAATGACTAAGCAGATATGAAAAAGAACTAAATAGATTAGGAAGATGAAAATATACTAATAAAAATTAAAAATTTATTGGTGGTTTTAAGAGCAAGTTAGCCAAACCTGAAGAAAGGGTCAATGGGTCAATAAATCCAAAAATAGTTGCTCAAAAAACAACACAGAGAGGCAAAGATTGAAAAATTGAAAAGATGTTAAGACACATGGAATACAGAGTGAAAAAGAATAATATATATTTAATAAGAAATACAGAAGGAGATAGGAGGAAAGATGGTGGAGGAGTAGGGGACCCTATTTCAACTGGTCCCCGGAATTGAGCTGGATATATACCAGACCACTCTGAGCACCCACGAAACCAGGCTGAGATGTAAGAAGATCTGGATCTCTACAAACAGAATATCGCAGGCAGTTGGTTTCAAGGTACAAAGCGGGGAGCTGTGATTCCGCGGGCAGATATCGGAGGATAAACGGCAGTGGGAGGGTGCCTGGCCGTGGGGATCCTACACCGCTGGTGAGCGACAGCCTCGCGCGCTGGGGACGGAGCTCAGACTCGCAGACCGGTAGCGGCGGGGAAGGGACTTTAGGGCAGCCCCCAGTGTGGAAACCCGGGGCGGCGGGGTCAAACGGGTGAACTGGGAGCGGCTGGCGGTTTTAGAAGCACAAAGGGCAGAGACATGCCCCAACCTGGAGGCAGGACTGGGGGCACTGCGGAGGGGTGCACAACCCAGGACGCTGCAGTGTATAGCAGCACAGACAGAAACAGAGACAGTGTGGCCTGGAGAGCTCACTGAAGAACAGACTGCGATCTCTCTGCTCTGAGGCAGAAGGTTGGAAAGGTCTCTTCTGCTCTGACTCACGGAAGTGACATGGAAAGCTGCCAGGGAAAGCCGCCAGAGAACAAAAGCCCCAAAAACTGATTCCCGCTGAGCCCATCCCCCGCCACAGGGGCAGGGCAACTCCGCCCAAACAGGGTTGCCTGAGTAACAGCGCAGCAGGCCCCTCCCCCAGAAGACAGGCTAGGAAAACAAGAGGCCAGCAACCCCAAGGTCCCAAGAAAACAGGTGCATCTTGCTTGGGTTCTGGTCAATAATTTGGACTCTATACATTCCCTCAAACACCCATCAACAGAATGACTAGGAGGAGGAACCCCAAAATAGAAAAGACTCAGAGATTATGACTTATGCTGCAGATTTACAAATGGATACAGATATAACCAAGATGTCAGAGATGGAATTCAGGCTAGCAATTGTGAAGACAACGGCTAGAATGGAGAAATCAATTAATGGCAACATAGAGTCTCTAAGAGCAGAAATGAAAGCTGAATTGGCAGAACTTAAAAATGCTATCAATGAGATCCAATCTAATCTAGATAATCTAACAGCTAGGGTAAGTGAGGCAGAAGAACGAATAAATGACCTGGAAGACAATATAATAGATAAAAAGGGAAAAGAGGAGGCCAGGGAAAAACAACTCAGAATCCATGAAAATAGAATCAGAGAAATAAGTGACACCATGAAGCGTTCCAAGTCAGAATAATTGGAATCCCAGAGGGAGTGAAGAGTGAGAGAGGACTAGAAGATGTATTTGAGCAAATTGTAGCTGAGAACTTCCCTAATCTGGGGAACGAAACAAACATTTGCGTCCTAGAGGCAGAGAGGACCCCTCCCAAGATCAAGGAAAACAGGCCAACACCCCAGCAGGTAATAGTAAAACCTGGAAATCTTAGAACCAAGGAAACCATCTTAAGGGCAGTTAGGGGGAAGAGATTCCTTACATACAGAGGAAGGAACATCAGAATAACGTCAGAACTATCCACAGAGACCTGGCAAGCCAGAAAGGCCTTGCAAGACATATTCAGGGTACTAAATGAGAAGAACATGCAGGCAAGAATACTTTATCCAGCAAGGCTTTCATTTAGAATGGATGGAGAGATGCAGAGCTTCCACGACTGGCAGAAACTGAAAGAATATGTGACCACTAAGCTGGCCCTGCAAGAAATATTAAGGGGGGGGGTTCTATAAAAGGAGAAAGCCCCCAAGAGTGATATACAACAGAAATTTACAGGGGCAATCTATAAAAACAACGTCTTCACAGGCAACATGATGACAATTAATTCATATCTTTCAATAATCACTCTCAACGTGAATGGCCTAAATGCTCCCATAAAACGGCACAGGGTTACAGACTGGATAAAAAGACAGGACCCATCCATATGCTGCCTACAAGAGACTCATTTTGAACCTAAAGATACATCCAGACTGAAAGTGAAGGGATGGAGATCCACCTTCCATGCCAGCGGACCTCAAAAGAAAGCTGGGGTAGCAATTCTTCTATCAGACAAATTAGATTTTAAACTAAAGTCTGTAATTAGAGACACAGAAGGACACTATATCATTCTTAAAGGGTCTATCCAACAAGAAGATCTAACAATTGTAAATATCTATGTCCCCAACATGGGAGCAGCCATCTACATAAGCCAACTGTTAACCAAAATAGCCATACTGATAACAATATGTTAATTGTAGGAGACCTCAATACTCCACTCTCAGCAACGGACAGATCATCTAAGCAGAAAATCAACAAGGAAACAAGAGCTTTGAATGATACATTGGGCCAGATGGACCTCAGAGATATTTACAGAACATTCCACCCTAAAACAACAGAATACTCATTCTTCTCGAGCATGCATGGAACTTTCTCCAGAATAGACCACATACCGGGTCACAAATCAGGTCTCAACCAATACCAAAAGATTGAGATTATTCCCTGCATATTCTCAGACCACAGTGCTTTAAAACTGGAACTCAATCACAAGAAAAAATTTGGCAGAAATTCAAACACTTGGAAGCTAAAGACCACTCTGCTCAAGAATGTTTGGGTCAACCAGGAAATCAAAGAAGAACTTAAACAATTCATGGAAATCAATGAGAATGAAAACACATCGGTCCAAAACCTATGGGATACTGCAAAGGCGGTGCTAAGGGGGAAATACATAGCCATCCAAGCCTCACTCAAAAAAACAGAAAAATCCCGAATTCACCAGCTAACTCTACACCTTAAAGAACTAGAGAAAAAGCAACAAACGATGCCTGAGCCATGCATTAAAAGAGAAATAATTAAAATTAGAGCAGAAATCAATGAATTAGAAACCAGAAACACATGGGGCGCCTGGGTGGCTCAGTTGGTTAAGCAACTGCCTTCGGCTCAGGTCATGATACTGGAGTCCCTGGATTGAGTCCCTCATTGGGCTCCCTGCTCGGCAGGGAGTCTGCTTCTCCCTCTGACCCTCCCGACCCTCCCCCCTCTCATGTGCTCTCTCTCTCAGTCTCTCTCTCAAATAAATACATAAAATCTTTAAAAAAAAAAAAAAGAAGAAACCAGAAACACAGTAGATCAGATCAACGAAACTAGAAGTTGGTTCTTTTAAAGAATTAATAAGATCGATAAACCACTGGCCAGACTTATCCAAAAGAAGAGAGAAAGGACCCAAATTAATAAAATTATGAATGAAAGGGGAGAGATCACGACTAACACCAAAGAAATAGAAACAATTATTAGAAATTATTATCAACAACTATATGCCAATAAACTGAACAATCTGGATGAAATGGAGGCCTTCCTGGAAACCTATAAGCTGCCAAGACTGAAACAGGAAGAAATTGACAACCTGAATAGGCCAATAACAGTAACGAGATTGAAGCAGTGATCAAAAACCTCCCAAAAAACAAGAGTCCAGGGCCTGATGGATTCCCTGGGGAATTCTACCAAACATTCAAAGAAGAAATAATACCTATTCTACTGAAGTTGTTTCAAAAAATAGAAACAGAAGGAAAACTTCCAAACTCATCCTATGAGGCCAGCATTACCTTAATCCCCAAACCAGGCAAAGACCCCATCAAAAGGAGAATTTCAGACTGATATCCCTGATGAATATGGATTCCAAAATCCTCAACAAAATCCTAGCTAATAGGATTCAACCATACATTAAAAGGATCATCCACCACGACCAAGTGGGATTTATCCCCAGGATGCAAGGGTGGTTCAACATTCACAAATCAATCAGTGTGATAGAACACATTAATAAGAGGAGGAAGAAGAACCGTATGGTCCTTTCAATTGATGCAGAAAAAGCATTCAACAAAATACAACATCCTTTCCTGATTAAAACTCTTCAGAGTATAGGGATAGAGGGAACATTCCTCAAGTTCATAAAATCCATCTATGAAAAACCCACAGCGAATATCATCCACAATGGGGAAAAGCTGAGAGCCTTTCCCTTAAGATCAGGAACATGTCAAGGATGCCCACTCTCACCACCCCATTGTTCAACATAGTACTAGAAGTCCTAGCAACAGCAATCAGACAACAAAAAGAAATAAAAGGTATTCAAATTGGCAAAGAAGAAGTCAAACTCTCTTTTTTCACAGACGACATGATACTTTATGTGGAAAGCCCAAAAGACTCCACCCCCAAATTACTAGAACTCATCCAGCAATTCAGTAATGTGGCAGGATACAAAATCAATGCACAGAAATCAATTGCTTTCTTATACACTAACAACGCAACTGTAGAAAGAGAAATTAGAGAAACGATTCCATTTACAATAGCACCAAAAACCATAAGATACCTCGGAATAAACCTAACCAAAGAGGTAAAGGATCTATACTCTAGGAACTACAGAACACTCATGAAAGAAATTGAAGAAGACACAAAAAGATGGGAAAATATTCCATGCTCATGGATCGGAAGAATAAACATTGTTAAAATGTCTATGCTGCCCAGAGCAATCTATACCTTCAATGCCATCCCGATCAAAATTCCAATGACATTTTTCAAAGTGCTGGGACAAACAATCCTAAAATTTGTATGGAATCAGAAAAGACCCCGAATTGCCCGGGAAATGTTGAAAAAGAAAAACAAAGCTGGGGGCATCACGTTGCCCGATTTCAAGCTATATTACAAAGCCGTGATCACCAAGACAGCATGGTACTGGCAGAAAAACAGACATATAGACCAATGGAACAGAATAGAGAACCCAGATATGGACCCTCAACTCTATGGTCAAATAATCTTTGACAAAGCAGGAAAAAACATGCAATGGAAAAAACACAGGCTCTTCAATAAATGGTGCTGGGATAATTGGACAGCCACATGCAGAAGAATGAAACTCGACCATTCTCTAACACCATACATAAAGATAAACTCAAAGTGGATGAAACACCTCAATGTGAGACAGGAATCCATCAAAATCGTAGAGGAGAACATAGGCAGTAACCTCTTTGACATCGCCCACAGCAACTTCTTTCAAGATACATCTCCAAAAGCTAGTGAAACAAAAGCAAAAATGAACTTTTGGGACTTCATCAAGATAAAAAGCTTCTGCACAGCAAAGGAAACAGTCAACAAAACAAAGAGGCAACCCACAGAATGGGAGAAGATATTTGCAAATGACACTACAGAAAAAGGGCTGGTATCCAAGATCTATAAAGAACTTCTCAAATTCAACACCCAAAAAACAAATAATCAAGTCAAAAAGTGGGCAGAAGATATGAAAAGACACTTCTCTGAAGAAGACATACAAATGGCTAACAGACACATGAAAAAATGTTCATCATCATTAGCCATCAGAGAAATTCAAATCAAAACCACACTGAGATACCACCTTACACCAGTTAGAATGGCAAAAATGGACAGGGAAAGAAACAACAAATGTTGGAGAGGTTGTGGAGAAAGGGGACCCCTCTTAAACTGTTGGTGGAAATGCAAGTTGGTACAGCCACTTTGGAAAACAGTGTGGAGGTTCCTCAAAAATTTAAAAATAGAGCTACCCTATGACCCAGCAATTGCACTACTGGATATTTACTCCAAAGACACAGATGTAGTGAAAAGAAGGGCCATATGCATCCCAATGTTCATAGCAGCAATGTCTGCAATAGCCAAACTGCGGAAACAGCCAAGATGCCCTTCAACAGATGAATGGATAAAGAAGATGGGGTCCATATATACAATGGAATATTACTCAGCCATCAGAAAGAATGAATACCCAACTTTTACATCACCATGGATGGGATTGGAGGAGATTATGCTAAGTGAAATAAGTCAAGCAGAGAAAGTCAATTATCATATGGTTTCACTTATTTGTGGAACATAAGGAATAGCATGGAGGACATTAGGAGAAGAAAGGGAAAAATGGGGGGGGGGGGAATTGGAGAGAGAGATGAACCATGAGAGACTATGGACTCTGAGAAACAAACAGGGTTTTAGAGGGGAGGGGGGATTGGTTAGCCCGGTGATGGGTATTAAGGAGGGCACGTACTGCATGGAGCACTGGGTGTTATACGAAAACAATGGATTGTGGATCACCACATCAAAAACTAATGATGTATTGTATGGTGACTAACTTAACATAATAAAATTTTTAAAAAGGAAAAGAAATACAGAAGGAGATAATAGAGAAATTATTAAAAGGATGTCTTTGAAGAAATAAGACTAATAATTTCCCATAATTGATGACATGAGTGCTTAGATTCAGAAATGACAATAAATTTCAAATGCAATAATAAAGAAAAATCTACATCAAATAAATCACTGAAACATATCACAGTGCAGAACACTGAAGGCCAAGATCTCAAAAACATCCTAAGAGAAAAGGCAGAATAAATAGAAATGAATGGCAATGGATAGCTAACTTTTCAACAGCAGTAATGGAAACCAGGACATTCTGGTATCATATCCTGATAAGAGAAAGCAAATAGCCAATCTAAAATTATATACTTAGCAAAGTTATCTTTTAAGAAGTTTGGTAAAATAAAGATATTTTCACATAAATGAAAATTAAGAAAGCATATGACTATCAAACATTTAATAAAGGAAATCCCAAAAACTGTCTTTCAGGGATGAGCCAACCAATCTCAAAAGGAAGATCTAAAATTCAAGAGAGATGGTATCTATTAAAACATATATACATTAAAACATTTATCTATCTATTGATCAGTTGATGAATAGATTGATCAATATCTCTATACACAATGCATGGCTCCCATTTGCTTACTGTTCAAATCCCTTCACCCATCTAAGGGCTTCCCAATAGAACTTTTCCAATTGTCTTTCATACTCTTCCCTAGGAAATTTCCCCCTCCTTTCAAGATGTTCTCTTTTTTTTAAGATTTATTTATTTATTATTTGAAAGAGGGTTGGGGCAGAGGAAGAGGGAGAGAGAGAATCTCAATCAGACTCCTGGCTGAGCGCAGAGCCTGACATGGGGCTCGATCTCATGACCGTGAGATCATGACCCGAGCCAAAATCAAGAGTCAGATGCTTAAATGACTGAGCCACCGAGGCACTCCTCAAAATGTTCTAAAATTTTTATAGTGGCCAAAATATGTTTGCATATGACTATCTGTACATTGGTTCATATGTTTGCCTTTACCTTACAAACTCTTTCTCCAGCACTTCACTATTCATGGCTTAAGGGATTCACCTCTTATATAACGTCTTTCCTAAGAATAAGCCCACAGTGGTTTCTGTTTCCTTTCCCTCATCTTTACACGTATACATTCTCTGAGTCTATCATTATACAATTAAAATAACCAAATATCTATTGTACACTCACTATGAGCTATGTACTTTGCTAATCATAGCTCATTGTGAGTGTACAACAAAGATCTCTCCCTGACACACAATATAGAATGGTGGTTAATAACACTGACTCTGAAGTCAGAGTTTAATCCCTGTTCTGCCACTACATGATGATTGTGAGTTAACCATCTCAGTTTCAGTTTTCTTTATATAAAAAGGAGATAATAAAAATATCTAGTTCTTGGAACGATTGTGAGCATTGAATAAGATAATTCATACAAAGTGCCTTGTTCATTTGTAAGATAAATAGATGACAGATAGATAGATGATAGATAGATATCATAGTAATATATACATATGTTACTATGACTTAGGTAGTTTACCTGGATTATCCTGAATATTTGAGTTTTGAATTCTAGATCATAGAATCCTAGAAATAAAATTGGCATTAAAATTCCATGGGAATTACATTACTAGGAATACTAAGGTCTAGGGTCTAAGGAAAAGGACAGGACCAGAAATTATGACTATAGGCATTTCATCTCCAAGAAGTGAAAACAAAAAACCAGTTCACTCTACCCAGATTCTTGGCACTAGCTGGGAGAGGACTGCTGCCTCAGAACCCTGAGGAGCCTTCTCTGCTGTCCTGCTCTTTTGCCCACAATTGCCTGAACTCAAGGCTGGCCAGAAACCTATGACTTCTGGTCTCACATGCAAAGATAAATTGTGCCAATTCACACTGACCATTTCCAGAATTCGAACCAAGATACTGCAAAAGACTGAGACCGTTAGCAATGGGATATGAACCTGAGGAGTTAATGAGATAAAGCAAAAGCCACAGCAAGCTGAGTTTAGTTTTAAACTAACACTATAAGGGTATAGGAACTCTTATTAATCTAGCAAACTGGTAAAAAAGATATGAATGGTACAAATGCACTAAGATTTAGAGAAGCCTGCAGCCTTTGCCTGAGTGCCTGAACCTGCCCCATCCCTGGCAGCCTCCGAGCTCCACTTCCAGCCTGTATGCCACTGTACAATAAATTTTTTTTTTTTTTTAGTTTACTTTAGTAAGCCTCTGTTCTTTACAACCACAAAAGCCCAATTAAAATATTTGGCAAGAATCTTGGCTAGGGCGCCTGGGTGGCCCAGTTGGTTAAGCAACTGCCTTCAGCTCAGGTCATGATCCTGGAGTCCCTGGATCGAGTCCCGCATCGGGCTCCCTGCTCAGCAGGGAGTCTGCTTCTCCCTCTGACCCTCCCCTGTCTCATGTGCTTGCTCTCTCTCATTCTCTCTCTCTCAAATAAATAAATAAAATCTTTAAAAAAAAAAAAAGAATCTTGGCTAATCTGTGACATCATCTCAAACAGGCTTTATCTGATCAGAGGGCCTGAACAGTGGTCCCCTCCTTATTAGAGGGGAATGCATTCCACGACCCCCAGTGGATGCCTAAAGCCATGGATAGACCAAACCCTAGACATACTATGTTTTGTCCTATACATACATATCTCCAATAAAGTTTAATCTATAAATTAGACACAGTAAGAGATTAACAACTAATAATTAAATAGAATAATGGTAACAATATATGTAGTAAAAGTTACGCGAATGTGGGCTCTCTCAAAATATCTAATTGTACTGTACTCGCCCTTCTCGTGATGATGTGAGGTGATAAAATGCCTATGGGATGAGATGCAGTGACGTGCATGACACGGGCATTGTGACGTAACATTTGGTTATTACTGACCTTCTGATGGTATGTCAGAAGGAGGATTATCTGCTTCTAGCACAGGTGGCTGTGGATAACTGAAACCACAGAAAACAAAGCTGTAAATAGAGGGCAACTGCTGCATCCCTTGTGAAGAACCTGTTCCTTCCCTCAATCACTGTCTTCCAGCTAATAAGGACTCATCTTACTTCCTGGCTATTGTAGTTGACTGCTCCTCTGATCACCAAGATTTACTCCATGTTTCATACTCTCAGAGCCATCTGGGAGCTCTGCTACTCAAGTAATGAGATAATGAATAAAATGGCTTACAGCCTTTTCCCTCCACAGCTAACATTTTCACACTTTCATGGGTATCTTTAGTTATTTTTACTTACTTCTGAATATGGCAATTCTACCACAGTAATGAGACGAGTAGGAGGAATTACTCAAGTGTGTATTCTGAATACCCTTCTTATACAAAGTAGCACACCATACTGTACCCAAACTCTTGCCCAACACTGTCATTTCCCCCATGTCACTGACTTTTCATTTATATACATGCTAATTCATTTTAAAAATACCAATGGAGTATGTTACAAGAACTATGAACAAAGAGCCTGAAGTCTTGTGCAAGAGACAGACAACAATGGGTAATTACAATATAGTATAATGAGTATGTACTTGGGCAGGAGTTGGCAAACTTTTTCTGTAAAGGGCCAAATAGTAAATATTTTTGATTTGTGGGCCACATAGTCTGTTGTAACTACACAATTCTGCCACATGAAAGCAGCCCTAAACAACAGTAAACAAGTAGATGGGGCTGCATTTCAACAAAATATCACTTACAAAAACAGGTGATAGGCTAATTTGGCCCACAGGCCATAGTTTGCCAACCACCATTCTGAGGTGAGAACATTCTTTTATTCAACAATTATTTAATGAACACTTCTTAGTCTAATCCTTTTGCTCTTCTATGTGCTAGGGTAAAATAGTAATCCAGACACATAAAAACCCCTTCTCTAATGGATCTTAGAAAAGTGGCGAAGATGGGTGTTAATCAAAATTATATTTATATATATATATATAATTTATCATATATATACCATATACATATATATATTAGTGATAATTTCTAAAAAGAGAAATAAAACAGGAAAGAAACTATGAAGAGTCAAAGGAGTGTGTGAAATTTTAGATAAGGTCACCAGGGATGGCTTTGCCTAGAAGATGACTTTGAAAAAAGACTGGAAGGAAATGGGAAAACCAGCCACGGAGAAATCTAGAGGAAGTACATTCTAGCAGAGTGAAAAGCCACTGAATAGCTCATGTCGTAGGAGTCCGTCTGTCAAGTCCAGGGACAATGAGAAAGCCAGTGTGGCTGGAATAGAGCAAACGAGGAGAGCAGCGTAGGAGACGAGGCCAGAAGTAACTGGTGCCAGATCAGATAGGGTACTGTAGGTTATAGTAGTTCTACTGGCTTTGAATGAGCTGGGAAGCTGCTGGAGAATTCTCGGCAGAGGAATGACTTGATCTGAGTTATACTAATAGGATTACTCTGGCTGCTACATAAAAAACAGACTGGAGATGGGGAGGCATGAGCAAAAGGGGTAGAAACCAGTTAGGAGGCTATTGTAATAATACAAGTGAGAGAGGAGGGGGCCAGAGCAGAGTGGTGGCAGGAGGGGGAATGAGAAGTGATACAAATGAGACAGCTACTTGTTATTTGAGGACAAAGGAATGGTCCCAAGGAGGAAGTGACATCCTAACTGAGACCTGAAGAATACGTAGGAATCATCCAAGTATCAGGCTAGGGGAGTCGGATCCACGGCTGTAGAGGTCCTGGTGAGAAGTGAGAGATGTGCTGGTGTTCAGGAAATTAATGAGTCAGCAGCGTCCTCCAGGGGATGGCACTCCAATGTAACACATCCTCAGAAAAACCCCTGGTGCCCACAATGGCGTATGCTCTACCCTCTCCCAAACCTATTTCTCTGGGTTAGGGGGAAGACCCACCAACAAGATTTAACTTCCCTCCAGTTTAACTAAAGTAACATCCAAACAGGGTTCCCAGAGTACAAGAAAAAGAAAACGTTTGTAAGTATGCAGCATTCTTTGAGATTCCTAGGCTTAAATTCTAGGAAGGGATCCCTAAGTGAAATCATCTGAGACAGACTGGCATCTGATCAGGGTACAGAGCCAGCACCCAACTCCTAGGAAAATACCTAAGTATCTTCAACAACTGAATGTAGTTGGAGACAAGGGTCTCTCCTAAAAATTTTCTAAGAGGAAATATTTTTAACCCAGACATACCACATGGCTCTCTCACAAGTCTGCCTATTTGGCTAGGAAATAAACACAAAAAGGAGAAAAACAACCTCTCCCCCACTTACCTGGGGAGAAAAATTCATTGAGCCAGGTGAACAGAAAAATTGTGGACTTCATTTACCCTATAATAGGGTACCTACTGGGACTAGGGAGAAACTGGCCTATAGGAAAACAAACACGAGACATTTCTATGTGTAGGAAAGCTTTTTAAGTTTACCTGAAGTATTTTATTTCTTTCCTCCTATTATCTTTGCTATGCAAAATGGGTAAGAGAAGGTGAGACTCATCTCTTGAGAGTTTACACTGCTTGTGCATTTTGAAGGGGAGGGATTGAGAGGTTTCTTTGTTTCATTTTAAAGTTTCTCCCCCATTTCTTTTCTCTCTGCCCTCTTCTACCCCTTATGCTTATTTTCCTTGTGCTTTTTTTTTTCTTTTTGGCTCCAGGGAACTTTGAATCCCAACTTCAAAAGAAACCTATAATGAAGCCTGGCTGATGTTTAACAGACCCGCCACTGCAGGGGCCCAGCCCAACCATTTCTTTGGCTCAACAGCCACAGAGAGTGGGTGAGCAAAGCACAGCTAATCCTGAGCATCCAAGTCTGTGCAGCGCTGATTTCTCCACCTGTTCCCTTTGATGGCACATGCATCTGCCCTCCTGCCCCTGGATACAAACCCTGTAGTGTACAAGTGCAGACGCCACTCTCAGCCATGCCCCTGCAGGGCACCTCCCAGCTCATCCTCCTGAGGACCCTTCTAGAGGGAAGTGAGCCATGTCCTAGCACTACCATTTCCAGCAGTCCTTCTGCCCTAAAACTCCCCAGTACCAAAACTCAGGGAATGAGGCAGAGAAGAGACAGTGAGTCACCAACATACAGAGACCTTAGCCTACCACAGCCTTCAAAAAACAAATGTACAGCATCCCATTATCTGCTTCACAGCATGGTCTGACACTAGGTGATTTATTGCTTCCTTAACCTATGCTCAGCCATTTGTTTTTATTTGGTGATTTTTCTCCCCATGATAATGATATTATGAGATCTGACATATAGAATCCAAATGGAGAGGCAAGCACACTGTTCCTAATTCAAATGGATACTAAGCTCGATGCTGAGGCAAAAAGGAGAAAAAGAACAAGGGATAGAAAGTAGGTTCGGAAGCAAAGAGCCCTTCATCTCTGAGACATAATTTTAGAGAGAAAAATAACAGAAACAAGTCATGACCAAAAAAAAGCTGAAGCATGCAAAGGTTGGGGAAGATGAGTTTCCCTCAAGGCATGGAGATTCCCTTGGCTTGGCTTTCTAGGATACACCATAGGGAGTGGTCAACATTTGTGATTTTATTAGGTGGATTCTCAACCCCCGTCCTTCCCTCAGCTCTTATAGATGCTCTCCCAGGGTGGCTACTATGTACAAAGAGACATCTGGCCATGCAGCCTTCCCTACCCATAAGCCAAGTTCCTCTATCTTGATAATTCTGTTCAACTGGCTGGGTAATGTATCTATAATTCATATCTCCTTCTGACCAGCCCAAGTCTGATAAATACTCTCCCTTTGATAGGCCCATCTGGGCTACAGATGTTTGATGCTGGATTCCTCAGGCTCTCTGCTCCTCTCAGAGCCTTTGGAAGAGGAACTTCTTTGGGCTAGATTTCTTGCTGAGGGTGGGGAAAGGGAGAATGTTGAATGGGATTTGAAAAATGAGGAGGATTGTTCATATGTCAATCATTGTACTTGCATGTTAGTAATCTATCTGTAGGTGTGTCCTCCACTACTCAACCAACCTGTAAGCTCCCGAGAGGACTCTGTCCCTGGCACACTCTGTTTGCTCAAAAAATGTCTGGCATAGCATTTGTTAAAGTTCCTTCAGAGTCACAGTATAATGGAATTGTGAGCTTGAGCTCTGTGATTTAATTGTAATAACTGGACACTATATACGAATAATTTAGTTCCAAGACAACCACTAGCTCAACCAAGTCACAGACTCATAGAAATCCAGATATCTGTCTCTATGAATCCAAAGGCCTTTCAAACAACCCAAGCCATAGCCCAGAAAAGCAGTCTGCATTTCATATTCTGCTTTCAGTGCCTTGGCCTGGATTTAATTTTGATAAAATAAATCCAGGGAATTCTGACAAAATTACTAAAACTCTCCACTAAGTTGTTAGCACCTGCTCTTTATATATTCTTTATATTTGTCCCTCTGCTTAGCTCACTGTGTCTGGCACATCAAGGACCTTGATAAATAATTGTTTTTCAAAATATGGTTCTTGCCAATAAGAGTTCAATATTTTTAATAATAAAAATTCAGCATAAGGAATACAAGGCAGAGGATAGAAGGGAAAAAGTCTATATATGAAATAAATATAAGGGAGTTGGGAAAGAAAAAAGCTCTCCTCTCCACTATGCAAATTTCTTCCTCCAAAAGAAGAAATTCAGAGTTAATTATCCTTTTTTAGATCATGATAAGTAGAGATCCAAAAGCATGTTTCTTATTGTGAACAAGTGCTAGATATTTGAGGAATAACATGAAAAGACAGCATGAAAGACAGATAGAAACTAAGGTGGGGGGGAAGGGAAAAATAAAAGTCGACTACAGATGAGTCAGATATAGTGAACAGGGGGGGAAAATCAGAATATATCTATTTTTAGCCTTAAAAATTTTTGTATCCTTAAAATAAAAATAGATTAATATAGAAAGTCAAGAAAATAAGAAGGTCTTAAAAATATGATTGCTAAAATTAAAAATTCAATAGAAGAGTTAGAAGATAAACTCACGGAAATCTCTGAAAGAGAAAGAAAAAGAAAGAAAGAAAGAAAGAAAGAAAGAAAGAAAGAAAGA
>NC_058408.1:50206316-50250935 GCF_002201575.2 Neomonachus schauinslandi
GAAAGAAAGAAAGAAAGAAAGAAAGAAAGAAAGAAAGAAAGAAAGAATTCTCTAACCCAATTATTGTAGACTGAATATTTATATCCCCCTAAAATTCATATGTTGAAACATTAATTCCTATTGTGATGATATTTGGAGATGGAGCCTGTAGGAGGCAGTTGGGTCAGGAGGATGGAGCCCCATGATGGGATTAGCATCCTTTTAAGGAGAGGAAGAGAGCTAACTTTTCTTGCTCTCTGCCATGTGATGATACAAGAAGAGGGTCATCTGCAAACCAGGAAGAGGATTCTCACCAGACACTGGATCTGCTGGCATCTTAGACTTACCAGCCTCCAGAACTGAGAAGAAAAACTGCTTTTGTTTAAGCCACCTAGTCATGGTATATTTGTTATAGCAGCCCAAACTAAGACCCCAATGTTATCACCTAGCTGCAGATCAGAATGACAAGTGAAACTTTCACAAATACACTTCTTTTGACCATGTTGAGAGCTGCTGATCCACCACATTTACAAAAGAAATCACTCTTCTCACTACTGCCCAGTGGATGGAAATGCAGAAGACAGAATTTGGGAGTGATTGTATTTTCCATCAGTGAAGAAGAATTAGAAAGACTACTATCAATGGTAAGTTAAATCAGACATGAACATGGAAAGCTCATCTGAAATGGCTTCACACCATTTGTTTAAAAATCACATCTGATCAGGCATTTTAATACAACCTATGTAACCATTGTATGTACTTGTACATTAATTCAGCAAACTAATGGAATGAGAGTAGTTAAAAGAAATAAGGGCCTGTTATAAATAGTGCACAGATATGATGCTATTAGGGAATGTGGCTAATTGACATTAATTCAGCAAACTAATGGAATGAGAGTAGTTAAAAGAAATAAGGGCCTGTTATAAATAGTGCACAGATATGATGCTATTAGGGAATGTGGCTAATTGACTGTCTAGGAACTGATAATTAATTGGGGCTTTTTATTACCTATAATGAAACTCATATTTAAACCACTGAAATGAAAATAAATATCCTCCGTTCCCGCTGAAAGATCTATTATTCCAAAAGAGGAAACTGCGGCACTGAAGCATGGTGTGGCTTACGTCTCCCTGATAATCACTGCCATCAGCCCTGCCTCTTTCATGAAATCTTGAGTACAACCTTGTGAGGATTTTCAGATTTTCCAAAGACAAAGTAAGTAAATATTTCTGTCCTCCTGTATCTTCTATAGTATGTACTAATAATCATCCCTTCCCCCAATCTGGAGGATGTGGATAGAAAATTATGATTCTCTTCTCTCTTAAGACTGAATAAACCAATACAGTGAGGCTGAAATTGCACCCTCTGCTCAAACATAGATTTAACTCCAACATTGAACCTATAACCTGATGCTCCACACTTCAGCCCTAGCTGGTGGGAAGAGGATCATGCTTGGTCACTTGAAGGACTGTCACCCTACTAAACAAAGGGTTCACATTTCATCTCACTGTCTTGCTCCTTCTGGGAAATGAAATTTCACTTGGAATTAGTCATTTCAGTTCATCAAACATTTACTGAACATCCCATTCATGCCAGACATAGAAACTCATTTCAACTTTGGAAGAAAAAGCAGTCTTTGCCCTTGAGGAGTTATACTCTCATGGGTGGGTGGAAACATTAAGAGATAATTTCAATATATCAAAACTTAAGATCAAGGAATACATAGGTGAGTGAAAACAGAGCCTAATCTCAACCCATATAATTTGGAGAGAATCTCCTGAGGGGAAAAGACCCAAACCTACTCTTGAAGAGTGAGTAAGAGTTGGCCAGGCAAAAGAATTATGGATCACTCCACACAGTGGGGACAGCAAGATGGCAGGCATCACGGGTGGAAACAGGTCAAAGTAGGTCTTGCATAACACAGTAAGGGTCTTGGACTGAACAAGTTAAGGAATAGCTGGAGGTTTTCCTACTGTTGCCAAATGCCTCTGATATCCCGAGAGCACACAGAGGAACTGCAGCAGGAAACATCCCATGGCTGGCCTTGTCCTGAACACTTGGTCCAACTGCAATTAAGGAACTTTCCAAAGCTTGCAGATGGACCACTGTGGCACAAGAAAGACATGAACACTACAAGAGTTCCATGTAGTTAGTCCACCCACATACTTTCTCAGTAGATATTTATGAAGCAGTACTAGCTGCCAGTCTCAGTATTTGTGGTGGGGTTTTCTAGTGATCAAATGGTTATTTGACATCATGGAGAGTTCAGTACAGTGCAGAAAATAAGCCTTAAATAAGTAACTACAATGAGATATGCTGAAAGTGAGAAGTATAAGTAGCTATGTGAACAGCAAAAGAAACTCTTTATTAAAACATGGAGATAATATGGTAGAAATTCTCCCTAAAGTTATTAAATGCCAACTTTCTAGCACTGACCCATCTTGTTAATAATTTGACGCTATCCAAATCTGCCCATGAAACTAGGGCTACCTTGATCACCAGTCAAACTGTCTGAAAAGGTTAGACCCAAAGCCAAGGAACTCCAAGATGTAAGTTCAAACATTCCCAAATCAAAGGTCCTGACAGCTCACCCAGAAACATCCACTGTAAAATTCCTTATATCAAATACCCAATTCAGCTGAATCTTCTAAATTGGGATGTGGTATTCTTTTTGTGAATATTTTTTCCCTTACTTCTTAGCATGGAAAGATATCTCCCATTTATATAGTACTTGAGCTTTCCAAAGCAATCTTGTGTAACTATCATTTAAATGGTAAAGCCATCCTGTGAGCTAGGCAGGATAACTATCACCAGTCTCATTGTATAGATGAAGACACTGAGAGTCTGGGAGGTCGGGTGTCAGGCCGAGTGCAGACAGTACACTAGAGCTGAAGTGTCATGATTCAGAGCCTAGAACAGATTTCTATGATGGAGGTTCCAAGCATGAGTCAGTGGAAGTTTCAGTCCCCAGTCTACTTAACATGATATGTGACCCCAGAAAAATTATATCACCTTGCTGAGCCTCAGTTTACTTATTTGCAAATTGTACCTGTAAAATAAAATCTGTCCTTCACTGGTCTCTTCAGCATCTTTCAGTCCCCGGCCTACCTCCTGAGGTTTTTGAGAGAATTAAATAAAAGAATACATGTGAAAGATGTCCGCACAGTGCCTAACTCATAGAAAGTGATGAACAAACATTAGCTATGACAAGGAGGAGTTTGATGATAAAACATTAAAGGGAGGAAGAAATCAGGTATAAAGCCAATGTTATGCTGGAAAATATTTAACAACTGGTCCTCTGAAGAAAAGAAAAGGGAAAAAAAAAAAAAACAAGTCCTGATTTGTAGCATTTGCCAATTTTTGTAATACAAATATTTCTACAATGGCCAATTTTAAGTTACCAATATGATGTTGCTGAACATGGGATTGGGAAGAGATATACAGTTGGTTCTGATGAGCCTGTCTGAGCCAGTTCCACCATGTTAAAGACTGAAATCAGATGCAAACTGCCAAGTGTCTCCTTCTCCCTCTGACTGTTGAAGTGGCTATGTGTACTTTGCTGCTGAGCTGATTTTTTAGAATTTAAAAGGAGTAAATGTCACTTTAGATTTACTATAAAGCTACAGTAATCAAGACAGTGCGGAATTGGTGAAAGTGTAGACAAACCCATCAATGAAACAGGACAGAGAGCCCAGAAATAGACCCACATAAATAGATTCAACTGATCTTTGACCAGGAGCAAAAGCAATACAATAGAGCAAAGATAGTCTCTTCAACAGATTGTGCTGGGTCAATGATAACCACACACAAAACAATAATGCTAGGCATACGCCTTACACTATTCATCAAAATTAACTCAAAATGGATTATAGACCTAAATGCAAGGTGTAAAACTACAAAAACCCTAGATGATAACATTGGAGAAAATCTAGATGACCTTGTGTTTGGTGATGACATTTTTAGCTATAATACCAAGACATGATCTATGAAAGATGTAATTTATAAGCTGGACTTGATTAAAAATAAAAAACTATTGCTCTGCTAAAGACAGTGTCAAGACAACCAGAAGACAAGCCACAGACAGGGAGAAAATACTTTCAAAAGAACATCTGATAAAAGACTGTCATCCAAAATACACAAAGAACTCTTAAAGCTTAAGAGTAAGAAAAGAAACAACCAATTTAAAAATGCGCCAAAGACTATAAGAGATAACTTACCAAAGATATACAAATAAACAGGCATATGAAAAGGTACTCCACATCATATGTCATCAGGGAAATGCAACTTAAAACAAGATACCACTACACATGTATTAGAATAGCCAAAATCCAGAATGCTAACATCAAATGCTAGTGAAGATATGGAACAACAGGAACTCTCATACATTGCTGGTGAGAATTCAAAATGGTACAGTTTGGTGGTTTCTTGAAAAATTAAACGTACTCTCACTATATGATCAAACAATCACACTCCTGGATATTTACCCAAAGAAAATGAAAACTCTGTTTACACAAGAACCTGCACACAGATGTTTGTAGCAGTTTTATTCATAATTGCCATATTTTGAAAGCAACCAAGATGTCCTTCATTAGGTGAATAGATAATAACTGTGGTACATCTACACAATGGGCCATTACTCTGCACTAAAAAGAAATGAGCTACCTAGCCATGAAAAAACATGGAGGAAGCATAAATATATATTACTAAGTCAAAGAAGCCAATCTAAAAAGACTACATACAGTATGGTTCCAACTATATGGTATTCTGGAAAGGCAAAACTAGGAAGAAAATAAAAAGGTCAGTGATTGCCAGGAGTAAGGGGAGAGAGATGAACAGGCAGAGCACCGAGGATTTGGGGGACAGTGAAAATAATCTGTGTGATATTATAATGATGGATATATGTCATTTTACTTTGGTCCAAACCCATAGAATGTACAACACCAAGAGTGACCCTTAAGGAAACTATGGACTTTCATAATTATCACGTGTCAGTGTAGGTTCATTCTTGGTAAATAATAAAATGTACCATTCCGGTGAGTGACACTGATCACAGCAAAGGCTATGCATGTGCAGGGGCAGTAGATATATGGGAAATCTTGTACCTTCCTCTATATTTTGTTGTATACCTAAAACTTCTCTTAAATAAACAAGTCTTTAAAAAAAAAGTAAAGGGTAAATGTTGCCTCCACTTTGGATTTTGAGCCTTAAAATGGCTACCCATTTTAAGCACCCAGTGACCAACTGTGCTGGTTAAATAAAAGCTGTCCATCCCAGACCTGCTGTCCAGCCCCTTCAACCACAAAGTGGCATCACAGAGCAACCTGCACAGCTCATCCACACATTCTCAGGAGGGACACCAGGCCTGCTTTCTTAACTCCATCAAATAGGAGCAAGACAGACTTTGATTTAGAGGAAAAATTTCCAAATCCCCATTTAAGAGACTTCTCTTTCTTTTCAGACTAGCAGAGTAGAGACTGACAAAACCAAGGCAGCATAAGCCAACACACTATATGTGGTGAAACCCTTAGCTTTTGCAACATTGAGATTTTACAACTTTGGATGTATATGTGATAAAAGCAAATGTGTTATAACTGTTGTTTATTCATCAAAGTCACATTCTTGGGAGGAACAGAGGGACCGAATCATCAATATGATTTATGAAATCACTCAACACTGAACTGAACTATGATAGCCCATGGGTTGGAAAAATGAGATTGAATGATGTAACTTGAAGAATGGTGATGGTACTGAAGCCAAACATTTGGACCATGTCATTTTAAGACTTTAAGAATCACTCTTCCAGTT
This sequence comes from Neomonachus schauinslandi, assembly GCF_002201575.2. Classification (NCBI taxonomy): domain Eukaryota; kingdom Metazoa; phylum Chordata; class Mammalia; order Carnivora; family Phocidae; genus Neomonachus; species Neomonachus schauinslandi. The sequence goes on from NC_058408.1 coordinate 50,212,101, forward strand.
CTTGTTTGGAACGGGCTTCCATTATGTATCAATGTTGACTAAATTTAAAATTGTTCAAACACCTTGCCCTGTATTTAATCTAAGTTTTGAGAAAAAGGAAAGTAAATTGAGGGAGTATATCCTATTCATTGTATTCCTGTTTCTAACTCCAAAACTCATATTTACAGACCCTGGATATCTTAACAGAGATGTGGGTCTTCAGGAAAAATCATTTGCATCCAGTTCTCTATTATTAATTGTTTGGGAATTAATAGAGTCAATTACTGTCAAGGAGAAAAGCCTTCTTCAAATGAGGATACAGTCTCCCTGAGTGATTATGAGAAATTCTAATAGTAGTAAACATCATAGCGAAAGAGTTACAGACAACCGCTTACTAGGTACATTTTAAAATGTGGCCTCTGTAGAGAAATAATCCTGCTTCTTTCCACTTCTTGGGTTCTTTCTTTGCACTCAGGAGATCTGTTGCTCATCACAAGAGGAAATAAAGGGACCTAAACTACCTTTAATTAAATGTCTACTATGCTCCAGACACTGGGCATGTGCCACCCCTACTAAACCCTACCACAAATGTATGTGTTGATTTTATTATCCTCATTTACAGACCAAAAACCAAGGGTCATAGAAGTTAAACAAGTCACCCATAGTCTTACATCTAGTAAGGGCCAGACACAGGGATCAAAACCAGGGCTCTTTGACCAAAAGCCCATGCCTTTTCCACTGCATTAAAATACTTTGAATCTGGGACACCTGGGTGGCTCAGTCAGTTGAGCATCTGCTTTCGGCTCAGGTCATGATCCCAGGGTACTGGGACGGAGCCCCACGTCAGGCTCCCTGCTCATCAGGGAGTCTGTTTCTCCCTCTCCCTCTGTGTGCTTTCTTTCTCTCTCTCGCTCTAATAAATAAATAAATCTTTAAAAAAATAAAAAATAAAATATTTCAAATACTAAAAAATAAGTATCTATTTATTGTTTTGAAGCAAGAAGAGCAATACAGGCTGGTGAATGAGGCATTAACAAATATGCAGACCACTCCTTGAAGGTGATTGGGATCTGACTCTTCAAAACCTATGGAGGCTAACAGCCACGCCCCTGAAATAGTTTGGAGGACCGAACTGACTAGCTGGCTGGTTAATTATGTCCATGTTGCCCAAATGATAGACTGACTTGCTGAACATTTGGTAAAATTTCCGGGTGGTCCTGCAGGGTTTTCTGCGATACATACCATTCAGGAATCAATTCTAGAGGACCCTGAGGCACAGGGAGAGCTTTTCATCCCAAAGCGAGGACAGCAACTGAAGGCTGAAGAAGGTGGAAGGGAAGCCAATATCAAGAACACTCAACTGAAAACTCCCTTCCAAGCCAGTGGCTTCCATCTCCACCTTCTTTTCTTGGTTTTCCCACTAGGTGTGTAACTGGTGGAGGGGACCCTATATTAGAAGAAAATGTAATAAAACAGAGGAGTGGGTGGTCCAGGTTGAAGCTGCCCCTACCTCTCAACCAACCCAGTCAAACTGCTCTGCCCACTCTCTGGTGGAGAAGGATCCACCAGAAATCTTCCCTCTCCCCTTCTGGGATCTTCTGTCCATTGGTTTTGACAGAAGGGAGTCCCTGACCACAAGACCAGATAGAGGGAGTTATGCTTCAACAGTGCTCCTGGCATCATAATTACAAGGCAAGTTATCATATCCTCCCCAGGAGTTATAAAAGTCAATGTAAGGGGCGCCTGGGTGGCTCAGTCATTAAGCATCTTGCCTTCGGCTCAGGTCACGATCCCAGGGTCCTGGGATCGAGCCCCGCATGGGGCTCCCTGCTCAGCAGGAAGCCTGCTTCTCCCTCTCCCACTCCCCCTGCTTGTGTTCCGTCTCTTGCTGTCTCTCTCTCTATCAAATAAATAAATAAAATCTTTAAAAAAAATAAAAGTCAGTGTAAAGTAAAAAAAGAGAGGGGGAAAAAAAAAGAATCTTCTGAGAATGGTCAGGACTCAACCTGTCCTTGGCATTCTTATTTTATGGTAATGACAAAAGGGGAAAAGGAGCATCTCATACCCTTTTCCTCAAAACAGAGGAGTATCTGTGTTTCAGGAACATTGTGTGAACTTATTTCAGAGTGTTGAAATAAATGGAGAGGCTAAGAAGGCCCAATGCTGAGAAAGGTGCACAGAGATTCATACTCTTACACCTCCCCAATTAAACCCTGCTCTCCAGTCAACACACCACTCTTCAACATCAATATTCTAGCCCCATTGAAAATGTCATCTAGCTCCCTTTGTCTGAAATGCCTCCCATCTGTGGGCATGTCCTTCAGAAATCAGCCACAGATCCATTTTGTCTAGGAAGCCTTCCTTGAGTGCTCTTGTTAGAGCACTCCTTGCTGAGCCGCACGGTACTGCTGCTACTTTCCTTATTCCATCAAGCAATATGAGAGCATTGTAAGGACAAAAGCCTGTCTCAGACACCTGTGCATTTCCCACAGGGTCAAGAGAGGAATGGGTTTTAGTTCCTGCATTGCACTGACTCTGTTCCAGAAGTCAAACCGAGTCATGAGTCTTGACTCAGAGGAGAAACATTCCCCACCACTCTGGGGTAGAGGCGGGGGGGGGGGGGGACAGACGGTGTTGCCCCAAAGCCCTGCAATTGCATCTGAGCTAGAGGGATGATGTAAGGGGGACCAAGCATTCTGTGCACTGTGTCATCATGAGTGCTTAGACTTTCTCGTGATGCTAGACATGCTTTCCCCCAGCCCTCACATAAAAAGCTGCTTCCTCCTGGGTCCTACACAGCTGGATTACAGCACATGTGGTAAAACCTATTGAGAGCTTTTCCTGGGCAAATCCCCATTGTGGAGAGAGCCCCTATCCATGGCAGAGCCCCATAGAAGAGACCATTTAACTACAATACAAGCCAAGGTGGTAGAAAATAACAATAAGGTTCAGACAGAAATACTGCCCTTGGCACTGAGATGGCCATAGAACCTCACTTCCAGGAAAGCCCCATGGCAGAGTCCTTTCTGCACTTCTGGGAGAATCAAAGTCAGGAGTGAGAATTCTGCTTCTCCAAGAAGGCCCAGCAGCTTCCAGGAAGGTGAGGTTCTATTCAACAAAACAGAGGAGTCATGCACAGTGTCATCAGCTCTGGTAACTAAAAAAACATGCTGTATGGTGCAAGCTTGTTTTTATGAGAAAAATGAGCAAAAAACAGAGCCAGGTTAGGTCATGACCATAAATCAACCTGATACAAGGCAAGGTCTTTTCTCAGGATGTTATGCCTGTGCCCCCCCCCCAACCACCACCAACACATCTCTCTACTGCTTTCTGCAGAAATACTTACCCAACACCCTGCCCCCCAGAGAGGCCACAAGGGGAACAGAAAGGACCAAGGAGGAGGAGGAGATAGGCCATCCATCAAAGACCACACAAACTGGCAGAGAGCAGGGCCATGTCAGCAGGAAGAGGAGAAAGTGAAAAGAGAAGCCCAGGGAGGTGTTTTTCAGCTGCTCCAGATCACTTTCCTTCCAGACAGGATTAGGCTCAGCTTTTTATCTAGGAGTCCAAGCTTTTATAAAGTAGAGCACAGAATGGGAAAGTCTTCCTGGGAGTGTTTCACTCCCATCTTCCTAGCAATTTTTTCAAGCTCTCCTCCTAGTCCACTCATCCCTTTAATCATGCTCTTGCTGTGCACAAAGATGATGGGAACCAGGATGGGGGGCTTCCCCAGCTCTCCACAAGCCACTCAGGCAGGGGTGAGGGTCAATGTGGCAGCTCACTAGGGAGAGGAGAGAGCAGGAAAATACAGAATGAGGTGGTCGGAGACAAGAATCCAAAGGCATTTAGAGTTCAGGCTGAAAGTGCCCACAGACCTCCTAAAAGGCCAACTCGAGTACAGAGCTGTTCAGATCCTACTGTGGGTATGAACACCCCAGAGGCCTGAATAAATGCAGATTCTGATTCAGTAGGATTCGTGTGGCACGTGAAATTCTGCGCTTCCAACAAGCTTCCAGGTGAAGCCAATGCTGCTGGCCTTCAGACCATACTCTGAGTAGCGGGCCTCTAAATGAGAGATCAAGATCTGGGTCTTTGAGAATGGGCCTCTGTTGGCAGTCAGTGGGTGAGGGACGGAGCTCCACTAGTGACTTAAATACATAAATCTCCTCCACTCCCACCATCATTCCACCATTTCCTTCAGACATACACACACGCACACACACGCTCACACACAAACACAAGCAGGCCCCACAGACAAGTCTGCCTTGTGACCATGTGTGTCACTTCCCTCTGCTCACATATCACCTGCACAATCATATTGGGTGACAACAATAAGAGACAGAGGCATGGTGGGTATAAAGACATGAGTGGAGAAAAGGAAAAAAAAAGGACATGAGTGGAAAACTCAAAAAAGAAGAAATGAGAATTTTCAATGTTCAGCCTCAAAGACACACAAATTAAGACAAAATCGAAATTCTTGTCTCTCAGGTTGGTAAATGATAGTCTCTAGAATTAGTGACACGGTGGAAAAGCAAGCACGCTCGTGCACTGCTGGGTTGAGAGAAAATTGGTAAACCATTCTGGAGAACAATTTGGCAACCATTTGCCAAAAATATCCATATCCTCCAACCTTGTCATTTCATTTCTGGGAATTACAGTAAGGAAATAATTAAGAGGTATATTATTATACCTCCCCAATGGCATTATTTATAATAGAAAAACAGTACAGTCCACCCAAACAATATAACACTATTCTGCGCTTAAAAATAACATTTTGGGGATGGTAGGGAATTGGATGAAGGGGGTCAAAAGGTACAAACTTCCAGTTATAAGCTAAATAAGTACTGGGAAAATCAAGTACAACATGATGACTATAGTTTACACTACTATATGGCATATTTGAAAGTTGCTAAGAGAGTGGATCTTAAAAGTTATCATCACAAGAAAACATTCTTTTTTCCCTTTTTCTTTTTTTTATATCTACATGAGATGATGGAAGTCAACTAAACTTATTGCAATAATCACTTTGTAATATATGTAAGTCAAGTCATTATGCCATATATCTTAAACTTACACAGTGCTATATGTCAATTATATCTCAATAAAACTGAAAGATAAATAAATGAGTAAATAACATTTTAAAAAATAAAATAGCTGCTGGTAAAACTCAACAAATGTCCAAGAGGGCAACATACGAAGATCCTGAATTCTCCTCCTCCCCCCAGACACACTAGCTCTACAGTACATGTGGAACAATTTCTTCTCTTACAAACCTACGGTCTGGCTGAGGGACAACTACACAGCCAGCAAATGAGCGGGTAGGAGAGGCTGGGACACAGTCTTACCATAAATCCCACCCTCAGCATAGCAACCCACAACCAGGAGGGAATTCAAGCCCCGAAGGTTCTCCCTGAGGAGCGAAGGGTCCCAACCCCTCATTGGGCATCCCAACTTTTAAGACATACACTTGAGAGACAAGCCCCCAAAACATCTAACTTTGAAAATCAATGGAGCTCGTGTCCCAACAAGACAAGACTAGCAATCTGAAAGCCCACCTACGAAGAACTGGTGCGCTCTGACTCACCTGCCCAGGGCCCAGCGCAGAGGCAGCCCATGGCGCCCAGACTTCAGTGAAGGAGGCTCACCTGCTGATATTAAAGTGTTGGCCAGAGGGGCAGGTGTCCAATGTACCACACACATCTCAGCCGGCCAGAACGCGTCCTAGGGATGCAGACTGGCAGGTGCTCTCTTGGCCCTGTCCCCTTACTGCACCCCAAGCACCAGTAGCTCCCAGGAAGGAGTTTTAATACACGTCCGGTGCCCTGATTTCTAGCAGCTGCCACCTGGGGGATGCCTCTCGATCACCTGGCTCTCGGCCAGGGGAGCTTGTGTTCCCTGATCCCATGGGACTGTAATAATTGGTGTCACCCAGAAACACGTACCCCTGTCTGGTGTCCCGATTTCTGCCTCTGTTGCCAGGAAACACCTCCACATCGTCTGGCTTTGGTGGCCAGTGACTATGCTCATGAGTCCCACAGGTCTGTACCAGTGGGCCAAGGGTTCTTAAACAGCTACCACCCCGAGGAGAAAGCAAGAGGCAGCAGACCAGGAGCTCTGTCTTTCTGTGGAGGAGGCCTCTTAGCTACCCATCGTGAGTGGCCTGAGGGGCAGGCTGCTAATTAAGCATGCATCTCAGGGCTGACTAGAGTCCTTTCCAGAGACCACTGAACGGCCGGCACTATCTTCAGGCTCACCCTCTGCCATGCTCTAGAGCGCCAGTGTCTGGTGGGGAGCTTTATATGCACCTGGTGCCCTGGGTTTTATTCTGGGGGGAAGAGGGGGGTTCCCATTCCTGAGATCCACAGGACTGTGGCAATGGGAGAGACAGTCCTTGGCAGGTGGTTTCCAAGCCCAGGGCACTGTACAGAGAGCGAGACACACTCCCCAGTCTTTCTGGGAAGGAGGCCCCTTTGCTTGCATTGGAGCTTTGGCCAGAGGGTCAGGCCTCAGGTTTTGACACACATTTAATGGCCTACAGAGCTGCTCTCAAGGAACGTGGGCTGTGGACCCCATCCTGGTGCTCCCTCTGCCTTGCTCCAGATCGCCATGATCACCCAGAAAAGAGCTTGTGCACTCATCTGGAACCCCAGTGTCTGTGACTGCCAGCCATGGTTGTGAGATGTTGGTGCCAACGCCATCCATGACCTCAGTACATTTCAGCACATTTAAATTATCTTTTTTTCCCCCGTATAAGGAAATAAATATATAATTGAAGTGTAAGAAGTGTTGAAATGTTCCTTACATCAACTCATTCCCACGAAAAAAAGAAAACAGTCTCCTAATTAGTAATTTTAGGCACACGGATTTCTTTTCGGGGGGGAGAGGATGTCATTGCAACCATTTTTAATAACCTTTGAGAACGAACAGTATGAAATTCCCTGTGCATTCACATACTCCGCTGGTCCTGTGGCTATGGAATTCCGTAAACAGCCCATCAAAGACCAAACGATAAAAGGCTGGTGTGCATAATGAGCATCTGTGATGGGAGAGCTGGGGGGGTGGGGCTCCCTTTCCTCAGCAGAGGTGGAGAGCTGCCTGCAGGTTTTTCTTCCTACCAACCTGATCTCCCACCTAAACTAAAGCAGAAAAGCAGGACCTTGGAATTCCAGCAACACAACAGAAAGGATAAAATCCCCCAAATGCAGAAGGTGGGCTGTGCAAAGGCTAAGAGAATGGTAGGAAGTCCCACCCCTTAGAGAGCCTGGCGTATCTTGAATCTCTTAATCCTTGAGAAGACACCTTAGTACCAGGCACAGGCTAGTCCTGGAAGAGACAGAGACACAGTGACACCCACAGCCGGATGCTTCAGCCCTCCTTCTGCAACCTCATCCCCTTTCTATCAAGGTCCCTCTGAGAACTCTTAAAATTCCAGCTGAGCAGCTCCTGACACCAATTTCCTGTTTTTCCCTTTCCTCTGCCAAATAAACAATTTTGAGATCTCTCTCAAAAATTTGCTTTGGCATTTCACTTGCCAGGTACAGTTTACAGAATCAATGCTGCCCTAAGAAGCAGTGTTTAAATAGTGTTAAATATATACTTGATGATTCAGAGGCATTGCAGGAGTCTTTATTTAAAGGAAACTTGGGGCAGATCCTCGTGCCGTGAAAATAAGCTCCCAACTTAGGTTAGCTGGTTGCCTATTGGGTTTTCATAAAGTGAGACATCATAGTACATTCAGAGCATTAGTATTTGTCCAACGTGTCTCCTATTCACTCAATGACTACGTACTGCCTGTGTTGACTTAATAATATCGGGAGATTTTTGCCTCTGCCCTGTGGTCACAAATAACCCACGGAGACTCTGGCAGCTTTCTAGGAAGCCAGTTATACTCAGGGACCACACAAACCCAAATACTCTGCCAATCAGAACCTAAAGACCCTTTTCCACCAGTTTCAAAGCCTAAGAAGCCAGAGGATACAGAGTGTGTTCTCAAATTAAACCTAGGTGAGTCTTCAGAGCCCAGTGTGCAAAGAGAACACTTAAAGCTGACCTATGAGTCAACCCCTACTGTAACACAGCTTTGGCTGCCTGGCCCCTGTGTGAGAAAGAGAAAGAACAAGGAAAAATAGGTGATGACTTGACATTTTAGGTTAAATGAGGACTAACGTCATATTTTTTTTCCTTTTCTTATTGCAAGTCTTTCTAAAATGTTTTCTTCTGCTTTCCAGTAAGAAATTTAAATTAACCAAGGGCAATCTGGAAGAGTTGAAATAACACCAAATTGGGAACCAAGAAGCTTGGAATGTGATCCCAGCCTACTGCTGTGTGATGTCTGAAAAGTGCCTTTCCCTCTCTGGGCCTCATGCTCCCATCTGTGAAGGAGAGGCTGGGCTGGGTTGTCATGAGGCCCATGTTGTTCTGAGCATCTGTCCCTGGGATCTCTAGGCTCATCCCGAAGGACTGCAAGGTTCTCATCCTTCTCATCCTTTCTCACTGTCAGACATCCCGTGATGGGGACCACAGAAGGTGGAAAGGATGGAACTGAACCCACACCTCAATGGGCAGGTTTTGTTCCTACTAGATCCCTCTTCTGAATTCATCCTGCAATCATGTGCCTCTGTCCCCTAAAAAATGGAATAACTAAAATATTGTGGTTAGTTGAGGATACTGGTTAGTTGGAATCCAGTGACTTGAGGTTTCACTGCAAATAATCCCATGCTAAGCTGTGTCACAGAGACAGACATGCATATCTGTGCACGGGAGATCAGAAGAAAAGAGAATTTGCAGGGACGAAAACAGGCAGAGGAGGCATTGGGGGAGAGGGACATGAGCCCACCCTGACCCAGTCAGCTGGCAGTGTCTTTGGGTCCTTCTCGTGCCACCACATCACCACGGAAGGATGAAAACAGCAATGGGCATTGACTGAGCACACACTATGCCCCAGGCACAGCTCTTAGCACACGATGGGCATCAACTTATTTAATCATCACAACAATTGCATGAAACAGAAATGGTCGCGATGCCAATTTTATAAATGAGGAGACTTTAGCTTGCCAGGTTCATACAGCTAGTAAAGGGCTAAAGCCCAGGACACCTGGCTCCAGATCCTGACTTCCTCACCACTATGTTAAGGAAAGAATTTAGATGGTGGAAGAAGAGGTAGGACATTTCAGGTGAGGAGACAGCTTGTGCCGAGGCCAGGAGCTGGTAACAGCTGGGTCATGTGCAGAGGAAAGACTTCCCTGCCTCGGGAATATGGTTGACTCTGGGGAGCAAGGAGAGGTCAGATTCTATGTGTGGAAAGGGGCCAGATCATTCCCCATCAACTCATTCAACTCAAAGTGCCCACTCCACTCCAGGCCTCGCCTTGACTGCTGGGGTGACATACATATGATCAAGATCTGGCGAAGCCCCTAGAAGCCTGCAGGCAATCAGATGGCTCCCACTGCTGAGCTGAGTAGCTTGAACTGGAACTGGGCATGGGAGCCACCATGGTGTTGGATTAGAGTAAAGGAAGGCTGCAGTCTAGGAGGAGGTGGGGCCCAGAGGAGGGATGGCGACAGAAGTGCCAGGAGCAGCAAGGTAAGCAGCGGCCTTCCTCTTTCCTGCCCAGCTTTCTGCAGCTCAGCAGCATACAGCCCATCTCTCCTAAATTCCCAGACCTTGCCCTGGGCAGAAAGCCAGAAAGCCACCTGCTTGTGCCCCACTCCTCCGCCAGTGACTGGCTAAGGTCAGGCTGGTGACACTCTGCACGCTGTCCAAGGGTGCAGTAAGACCACCACACCCAGGGTGGGAGTCGTGCCCAAGATTACCTCCAGCCACAGGATGCATGCCACAGGCTAGATTATAAGGATTATAAGGATATTCTATTGTGCAATTATGTCATATTATTAATGTGCCTTGAAATAAACAATGTCTAAAATAAATTTCTGCTGTGGTTAGGGTTTATTATTATTCTGCATAAAGTTGGAACTTCTTTCAAAAATAGTTCTAGAATACCTACTTTGTGTTCAATAAATATCTGTTGAATAAATAAATTAGTGAGTGAATAGATTAAAAGTAATTGAGCTAGGTACTGCCCGTTTTATGTTAAAAGAACTTCACGTCCTAAAAAAGACGTTTGTGACAATTCCAGATTTTGAGAGAACCAAAGAAGGGGCAAAGGCTAGAAAGACTTGGAACCCAAGGAAAGCTCCCAGGTCCCTTGCTGGCTTCTCCCACAGATTAACAAGATTAACCTTCTCTAGTACATCTCCCTTCCTTTCCCTAATGTGAACAGAAGCACAGAACAAAAGTTCTAGGGAGAGAATGAGAAAGAGATCGTACATGTACAAACCAGAAGAAGCAAATAAATAGAACAGATAATTTCTGAAAATTTAGAAATAATCATAGTTAAACCAAGTTGCAATCCCATCCAAATTTTCTGGGAGACTAGATCCTGGTCAATATTTATCGAGGGTCAATAGATTTGGGGAGCTGAGGAAGTTGAAGTGGGGGAGAAGAGTAATCACTCCTTCTAGTTAAGGTTGAGTGAATTTAGAACCTCTTAGACATCTTCCAAATCAATAGGACTTCAAGATTAGCACATCTTCCTGTGCCTACCTCCAAACAGAGTAATTCACTCCACAGTTTGTAAGACTAAATCTTGCCCTTTGTTTATTCACCCATTCATTCGTCCTCTCATCAAATATTTGTTGCGTGAGTTTTATTTATTCATAATGCACCAGCTGCTTTGGATGCAGGGATGAGCAAAGGATAGCCGGTGCCCTCAAGCGGCTTACAGTCCAGTGGGGAACTAGCCGAGAAGAGAAATGGCACAGGAGTAGGGTTTGCATGTTCACTGAACCTCAGCCCCCAGCACAGTGCATGCAGTGAGAACTCAGCAGGTACCTGTTGAGTAAATAAAAAGTGGGATGGGAATTACAGTAAATTGATCTGAGTGTCTGTAAGGCTGACTACAGGCTACCAGGAGAATGCGGTAGAGAACAAATCTACATCAGTGAGACCAAGGAAGATTTCCTGGAAGAGATCATGCTAACTAAAAAGCCAGGGAGTGACTAAGAGTAAGTCAGATGAATGTGGGTCTGTGGGAGTGGTTTCCTATTGGGAGAAAAAGTGCAAAGGCCAGAGGCCTGGGAAAGAGTGGTAGATCCGTGTCACTGCTCATAGTTTGGTATTGCTAGAAATTCACTGAGTGTGTGTTTGTGTGTGTGCGTGTGTAAGCAGTGACTGTGCATGTGTGAGTGTGCATATACACAGGTGCACACGTGTGTACGTGTATGGGCATGGGTGTGTGAGTGGGAGTCTATTCTGGAGGGCAGTGATGAGTCTGAGAGCATCAGTAGGGTCCCACGTAACAAACTAAGGGAGCAAAACTTTATCCTGAGCACACAGTGGGGTTATCCAAGGGTTTAGGCCAGAAAGTGATTTGAGCTGCTTTGCAGTTGAGAAAGCTCCCTTTGGTGCAATTAGCTGAAGAATGAATTGGTCTCCCAAGTGAGAGACGTGCAGACTTACTGTGGCCAAAAGGAAAGTAGCGGCTGTGAGATGAATAGGACAGGTCCAAAAGATACCATCCCAGTAAAGCCGCCATTATTTGGTGACTGATTCCCAGTATTACATGTGATCTATACTGAGGGAGATGGGGGCAAGGGGTCTCCATGGGGGAAAGGAGCTCTGAGTGCTGGCCTGTGTGGATAGAGCCCTTTGCTGAGAGCAATTAAAAAACCAAAAACAAAACAAAACAAAACAGGAGGCATGGACTGAGATGGAAGGGTTCAGTTGAGCTCCTCGTTACTGCTCCTGCCATCAAAGGTAGAGACGGCTTCACACAGTGGATGAGAGCATGTCCTCTAGGAACAGAGCACTCAAATTTGAACTCAAGGCTGTGTGACCTTGAGCAGCACCCTATTCTGCTCTGTGATCCGGCTCCTCCACCTATTTCCTTGACTTATTCTGAGGAGCACGTGTGTTCTTGCAGGGACCAGATGCAGGCCTGGCACAAAGTCCTACACGGGTTATTGGTCAAACGAAAATGTCTTCAGTCATGTCCTGGAATGACTGAGCCTGCATTCATTCGCATGCTTCACATTTCTGTTACTTCATCTTCCACGATTCTCCTGTGCGTTTATGCTGTCTTTTGCCTTACTTTACCAGTGCTTTATTACAAGGCCTTCAGACTCGGATCTCTCTTACCTTGAAATAAAATGTCTGAGCCTATATGTGCTTCTGACCTCCATCCCCTCCCCTCAGAGCTGAGTTTCCATGCAGAGCACACAAGACCCTGCCCTGACTTCACTTTCTGACCATTCATTCATATCTCCACTCACTGTAATGTGGCAGCCCCCCACCTCAGGCCCCTAATTCTGGAGTAAAACTGCTCTCTCTCAACCCACCGATGATATCCTCACTGCTGTATCCAGTGAGCCCAGCTCAGGCCTTGCTGGCTTGCTGGCGGCCCCGGCGCCATCTGACACGTCCAAAGTCCTATCCTTTTCTCTTTTCCCCAATTCTGCTGCCTCCCAGGCCTCCTTCTCTCCCTCTGGTTACCAGCTCTCCTTCCCCAGCTTCAAGGAGCCCTCAAGACTCATCGAGGCAAAACGAGCCCCTCCCAGTGGCCGGGCTGTGATAACTGGCTACAAGTCTGCTCCCACTAGGCAGTGAGCCCTTTCCAGGTACAGCCCCTGCCTTCCCCATTTTTGATTCTCCAGCACACGGTTAAATCCCTGAAACTTCACCTACTAGGAGCTCAATATGTTGGATGAGTGAATAAATCACCCAACTACTTTACTTCTTCCCTAGCCTTCCGTAAATGTACAACAATTATTTGTATGAAAATTAGCAAATGCTGAGTCACCACTTGAATGATGATTCACTAACTGATTAACTTTTCAACTCCATGACTTCTTCCCCTCTGATTAGTAACTGGACTTCTAATCTGGAAATTAGCTATAATTACTGGTCTTGATAGCCCCACTGGTTGCCATGACAACTGCAAATGTTCGAGATTTGGGGTTCCAGTGACCCCTGTGTGTATATTTGGGCAGAACCACTTTTCTTCACCACTCATTGCTGACTCATAAAGAGAATTGGGATGTTTTGGTTTGCCCACTGTTGCTTTATTTCCTGGATGTTCTCTTTGGAGATTCACATAACAATAAAAAATTTTTTTTGAAAACAAAGCACTCTCATTAAGAAAGGTCAAAAAAAAAATTCAAAGAGTAGGATTGTTTTAAAGTAGGTAGTGAACATGAGAAAAAGAGGATGCTGTTATTCCTTGGACAGAAACTTAGCATAAGATACACTTTCTAGAAGGTGCTAGGGTCTTGGTGTATATGATGTAAGCATAAGGGATTTGATGAGCCCCCAGGGTAACCCAATTCCATGTACTGAAGTGCAGAAGCATGGAATTTATGCACTTGTTTATGGCGTCAGGAACTGAAGCTAAGGGATGTTCATGGCATACAGGCTCAGAATCCAAACTAAGGTGCAGCCTCTCTCTCCTGTTTATTTGAGCTCCTTGAGGTTATAGACTAGGATGGGAACAAGAAGGAGTCAGGTGCACATACTCCTGGTGCCCAAATTCTGAATGACTCAAATGGGCAGCCCAAAGGAACAATAAAGAAGAGCATGGAGGAGGGAAGAAGGACAAAGCATTGCAGGTGACAGGCAATGGTCAAATTTATTTGGGCTGCCAAAGGTGATTCCTAGTTTCCAGCCTTGACCCTGACATTCCTGAACATTTCCAACCCGACAACCTGTGGTCCACCCAAGAATGATGCCAAGAATCCCCACGCGGGGGGTTGGGAGCGGGGGAGTGCCTGGGTGGCTCAGTGGTTATGCATCTGCCTTCAGCTCAGGTCATGATCCCAGGGTCCTGGGATTGAGTCCCGCATCAGGGAGCCCGCTTCTCCTTCGCCCACTCCCCCTGCTTGTGTTCCCTCTTCACTGTCTCTCTCTCTCTCTCTGTCAAATAAATGAATAAAATCTTTAAAAAAAAATCCCCATGGGTTCCGTGTCATCCTTGAGGACCGGGCAAGGACACACAGCTAACAGCGGATGTGGAGAGAGCAGCTAATGGCACCACCCAGGTTGGTCAGAGCCCCTCCCCATGCATTGCCTCCCTGAGATGGTGAAAGGGCCAAGAAGCGAGGCAGGAACTGAAGGGCGGGGGTGAGGACAGGAAGGGCAATGACACACGTCAGGCACCAAAGCTAGAGTGTGACTAGGAGGACAACCACATGGTCATGCTCACAGGAAATCCCTCTGTGCTACCAGCCGGAGGTGACTCTCCTTCCACGATCCCCCCACAGACACCCGGATGACTCCCAAGTCTCAGATCTAACCCTTGTGAGTCAGACCCCAGGCCCTGAACTGAGTGGCTCACAGGGAGGCAGCAATGCCCCCAAAGCTGGAACCCAGGAGAAGGTTCAGGGCATTGATAAGGGAGCCGTATGGGCTTTATTTTCCCTCCTCCTTCTCTGTTTTTCTTCCCCTTTGCTTCCTGAAGGTGCTGCCTCATCACAGTCTGATGTACTGTGACTTCTGAGGGCCCAAATGTTCCCCATATGCATGTCATTTAGGGCCCATGTGTGTGGAAAGTAACAGAAAGTAATGCAATTCCAGCCAAAGGGGAACTCCTCCCATGCAGAGCTGGGGTCAGGGAAGAAAGGGCCATTTTAAGATGCCTTTGAGAAGCTGGAGAAGGAAGCTTGATGACAGCATCCTTCTCACCCATGAAGGGCTCCCTGTGATTGCAGAGACCTCAGCATGGGGGTCCGGGTGTCTCCACTCCCTGCACAAGACAACAGCACATTTCTCAAAGATCACCAGGTGCTGTCGGATGGAAAGACTGCTGGACCCCTAGTCATCAGTGAAGTCTCGGGAGCCCTTTCCACTCAGAGGGTCGGAAATACAAAACCAAGCCCTCCTGAGTGGCTGGGGCTTGCAAAATGGTGCAGCCGCTTCTGAAAACGGTCTGGCAGTGCCTCAAAATGTGAAACGTAGAGTGCCCCAGCAATTCCACTCCTAGGTATAGACCTGAAAGAAACGAAAACCTAAGTCCACTCGTGCACAATGCTCGGCAGCTGTACTTACCATGGCCAAGTGGAGGCCCCCACAATGCCCATCAACTGAAGAATGAATAAACAAGATGTGACATAGAAAGCTACAGAATATTACTCAGCAATCAAAAGGAATGGAGCTCTGCTACATGTTAAACCTGATGAACGAAACTCCAGTGAAAGAAGCCAGATTCAAATATGAAATGTCCAGAAGGAGCCAAACCATCCAGGCAGAAAAGAGACTGGTGGTTGTCTCTGGTGGTGGTGGATGAGGGAAGGTGAGGAGGGAAATGGGGAGTGGTTGCTAACAGCTACAGTGTCTCTTTTGGGTCGAAGAAAACCTTCTAAAGTTAGATTGGTAAACATTTCACAATTCTTAAAAAAACAAAACACAACTATTAATTGTAGAGTTTAAACATGACTTGATGGTATGTGAATTATAACTCAATGCTACTTTTTTAACAAAGAAAATACATAAATACAAACTCCCCCTGGAATGCTCAGACCAAGAAAGTGAGCAGGACTTGTTTCCTGAGGGAAATCTCCGGGAAGTTTTGTGTTTACTTGAACAGGAGTTTCCCCACCACGGCCACGGCCACGGCCACGGCCATGTCTGTCGGTATTACCTGGGGCAGCACACAGCCAGGAAGCGAAGCCACAGAGGGCCACGGAAGACGCAGCGCGTACAGGAAGCGCCCTCCATACCACAGGTCAGCAAAGGATGGTCGCAGGCAAAATCTGGCCTGCCATCTATGCTTGTAAATAAAATTTTCCTGAAACACAGACACGTTGATCCACTTAAATACTGTCCATGGCTGCTCGCATACTCTCACACCACAGAGCTGCGACAGAGATTGTAGGGCTTGCAAAACCTAAGCCATTTACTACTGTTCTTTTACAGAACAAGTGTGCTGACCCCGCTCTACACTCCCCAGTCTAGAGTCTTGCTACAATATGGTCTACACGGTAGCCAGATCCCCCAGGAGTCTGTCAGAAATGCAGACTCTCAGGCTGCCCCATACCTACTGAATCAGAGTCTGCACTTGGGTTCATTAATTGTGTCAGTGCAAACAGCAGATGCCAAGACAGGATTCACGTGTAAGGATTTCATTAGGGGGAACCACTCTGAGAGAGAAGAGGGTATACGCCTGGGAAGGCTGGGAGAGCCATCAGCCCGTGCTGCCAGTCTGACCTCGAAGGAAGGACGGAGGAAAGGGAGGTTCAGTGGAAGCCCTGGAGACCACTGTTCAGGCTAAGGAATTCTGCAAGCCCTTCAAGAGTCTTCAAGCCGGAGTTGGCTGTCAGAGAAGTCCTGACTCTCAGGCACTGGTGTGCTTTGTCCCCACCACACCAAAGCGTATGTGGCCTCAGTGCAAATGTAGTGATGAAGACAGAGCATAGCTCCTGGGGGTCTCTGGTCAGTGAAACAGCCAGCAGTTGGAGGTCTGTGAGGCTTATCCTCAGTGCATCCACTGCCAGGCGTGTGCCCATGGCAGCCCTTACATTTGAAGAAGAATCCCAAGTGATCTCGATCAATATTAAAGTCGAGAAGCAACGCTCTAGAGCATGAGCTGGCAAACTGTTTCTACAAAGGGCCAGACAGTAAATATTTTAGGCTTTGTGGGCTGGACTGTCTCTGCTGCCATGCCCCAAAGCTGCCATTTAGCATGCAAGCAGCCACCGAGGACACACGGTGCGGCTGGGTTCCAATAAAACTTCATTTATAAAACAGTCTTCTGCTTTGGGCCAGATGTGGCCATAGTATACCAACCTGTACTCTAGAGTTGTGGGATTTAAGCTTTTTTAAAATAACTAAATTCTTTCTTCAGAGAAATGGATAAGAAAGGGAGGAGTTAGGAGGGGAGCCCCGCACTGGGCAATTCTGCTCAGAAGCCCCCAAGGCAGCTCTGCAGACAGCAAAGCAGATTTGAAAGCCACTGCCCTATTCCCCACAAAGAGCCTCGAGATCCAGAAAGTTCTCTCACCATTCTTCTCATCCCTAATGGGCATCCAGCAATCTAAATTTCTACTTCATGTGTCCTACAAACAAAACTGAGAGTCTAACACTGTGCTAGATATTTGGGGATGACAAAAGTGAATCAGACATGCATCTGGCTCCTGAGGAACTTTCAGTAGATAGAAATGAGACCTGTAGGGGCGCCTGGGTGGCTCAGTCATTCGGCATCTGCCTTTGGCTCAGGTCATGATCCCAGGGTCCTGGGATCGAGCCCCCCATCGGGCTCCCTGTTCTGTGGGAAGCCTGCTTCTCCCCCTCCCACTCCCCCTGCTTGTGTTCCCTCTCTTGCTGTGTCTCTCTCTGTCAAATAAATAAATAAAATCTTAAAAAAGAAAAAAATGAGACATGTACAGAACTGATAAGACAGGAAGCAACATGCACGCCAGGAAACCACACGTGAAGGGCTATGGAAGCAGTGAAGTAGAGATCACCCTCACTGAGGGAATCGGGAAGGCTGCCTGGTCAAGGGGTTCAGCAGTCAGCTGTAAAGAGGGGCAGAGTGACAGCCCGTTTCACTTCTAACACTAGACGTCGCCCCCACTTCTGGAGGGGCATACAGGCACAAGATAAAAGCCCCTCGTATGCAGATGCTAACTTACAACCATCAGGGCACATGGCTTGTCTACACAAGCACTCTCATGTATCTCATCCTCACCATGAAAGGGAAACCCAGCCCCAGAGGCTGACAACAGCCTTCACATCCATGGTTCATGCATACAAAGGGTAGGGGTGCTACAGCTTTGCTGCACATCTGGACCCCGGTCAAGGAGCAGGGCTATAATGTGGAGGAAATGGGTAATTCCTCAGGGTCCCATGAGGGCAAACAAACACTCTGACTTTGATCACTGTTGCAATATAGGAAGAGGCAGCTGAGGAGGAAGGTCACAGAATCCTCATCTCCCGAGGAGCTCTGAGGAAGGTATATGGCTCTTCCCCTGTCATTAAAACTGGATAAAGGGGGAGATAGCACACATGGTCCTTATTTGAAACTCTCTTCACATCTACGTTGACACTTCTGGGTATGGGAATCTGTCTTCTGTGAAGCTCCGTGTCCACACGAATGAAACTTCTTACCCTGAGTACACAGCTCCCTTATTGGGAGAAGGGGATGTCTCGGTACCCCATAAATTCACGTTTCTTAGATGTCATTCAAAACATACCAAAAAAAGCCATCAAAGTGCCCTAAACAAGGGGTTTTTAACCCATGGTCAGGAGACACTGGCCATCAGGAATCCAAAAAGCTCTGAAAGCTATGTAAACTATGTGAACATGTATGTTTTTCTGGGGAGTAAGCATAGCTTTCATCAGATTCTCAAAAAGGTTTGTGATGCCAAAAAAGCTTTAGTGCCATTGTCCAATTTATTCAAAATAGTACGGCCCAGGCTAAAAAGAACATGTGGTTTAAAAAAAAAAAAACGGAGTTCTTTTAGGCATCTGATTCTACAGTGTTCTCAATCATCTTGAAACCATCTTGTGAAAAATCCTATTTACCATCATTCCAATTTACAGATTACCTAACTAAATTCCTAAGAAATTAAAGTTAGTACCTCACCTAAGGAAAAATTATAGGTTCGTGAGTAGAGCCAAAGATAAGTAGGTTAGCACCCACTGCTCTTAGTGATGACTATCTCCTGCAGTTAATACCACATCATAAATAAGTACCACCGGCCAAGCCCTGTGTCGGGCACTTTACATATATGACTTATTTAAACATCACAACAACTCTGTAAGACATATCTCATTTCTTGACTTGAGGAAACCAAGGCTCAGAAAAGTTCAACAGATTGCCAAAGATCAGAGCACTTATAAGTGTCAGAGACGGGACCATAGTCCAGGTCGGCCTGACTCCTCTGTTCTATACTGGGATCTGCTCTGAAACTTGGATCCTCACAAGAGAAAAACGGGTCTTCAAGTGAGGGACAGTTTCTTAGACTCTTTGTACTCCCCACAGTGCCTCGCTGGGCTTTGCATGGCAAGGCCCTCAGTAAATATTTGTGGAATGAAGACACATGGACTCAAGCTCTGATCCTGACATGGACTTACTGACTCAGTCCCCTGCAACTTGGAGCTGCAGGTGGTTACTCAGCTGGGCAACTACAGGGAACATTTGAAATCAATTATGGGTGAGGAGAAACCTATTAAAAGTTTCTCTTCTGTGTATGTTGGGGTTGAAGGAGGGGAAAGGAAGTTGAGAAGGAGGGAAAGGAACAGGATGGTTTCAGGCTTGGGTGCTGGAGCTTAAGGATTTCACATCAGGATGGGACAGGATTTGGCTTCTGTCCGCTGCTGAGTGAGTTCCAACAGCCCAACCAATTGGGCCTGTGACCTCAGGCTACTCCTCCGTGGCCCCACATCCCTGAATTGCCAGGTCCCTGAGTAGTTAGTTTTATCGAGACCCCTACACTGGAGCACTTGCATACAGTCCTTTCCTACCTCCCATTGCCCTGCTCCAGAGCACAGGCCATGGGCAACTTTGGAAGGCCTTACCTTGGGGGGGTGGGGGGGTGGGGAGCAGCACCATCATGCCCCCTCTAGGGGCCAGAGAGAACCTCAGCATCTAAAGTCTGTGAGGCGGCCATTGTCCTCGGCCCTGAATAAAAGGATCCCAGCAATCCATTCTGGAGTCCAACTTCCTATTTTGGAAGAATGTGGGAGTTTGGGGTGGAGGGAGGAGGTAACTCCAGTTGATTTTGTTTTCTTTACTAGTTGCTGCAAGTGCAAGTTAGTCACAACCCCACAAAATGCCACTTTAGCCCTTTCACATAGGCCCTGCAAAAGGACTTGTATGAAGCCAACCCTAAGGGATGCCTACCAACAACACTCTGGGAGGGGGTGATAAAATACAGCCCAGAGGCGCAGGCAGGGACGGCAATCCAAGAAACCAGACACATTCCCCACCCACTACGTGGCTTCCAAACAGACGCCTACTCTCCTGTGCATGAGGCAACACTGCCACCTAGTGCCCCATATGGGAAGTATTCCCTGAGGCCCCACATCTCAGGGGGTTCCTTCACAGGGGCTGGTGTGGTTGAATTCTCTGCTGAAGGGGAAAAATGCCCCAAGTTTGGGAGATTGAGAACTGGGATGCTGGGTCTAAGGAGGTAGAAGCTGAGGTTTGAGAGCCATTGGAAAAGAGTATGGGAGTCAAGCCTTGCAGCTCCTCAGATGATCCTCAGCGGAGCAGCAGAACTTCTAAGGCTGGATTATGTTTAGCTCCCAGGAACTGGATCCAGTTGTTATTCTACACAGGTGAAGGCCCACCAGCCCAGGAACAGACAGTGATCAGCTACAGGCCCAGTGCTGGATAAGAGAGGAAGATGGTCTGGTCTGCAGATAGGAGTGAGTAAATTCATGCAAATCAGAGACCTTTATGGGGGGAACTACCTTTGGCTGCCTCATGGCCCTCAGCAAGGGGGCCCGCAGGTGAAGTGTAAGGAGCTAAGCACAGTGAACAAAGATGTCTATGCCCTCGGGAGCCCGGCTGCTAAAACCCTGAAGAATGAAGGCCTTGTTCCCAACCCCCCATCTCTCCCAGACTTTTACCCTAAATCTTTCCTGGGTATGTTCTGATGTGCACAAGTCTAAAGAAAGATATAGGGTGGAAGGTGGAGAGGAGCTAGACCTGGGTATTCCCTGCCCTCCACCTTCCTGGTGTGGACCTCAAGGGGAAATACCAGTACACCACAGGGGCCACTTTGATTAGAAGACAAAGAAGCCTCAGAGACTAGACTGTCTGCAAAAGACTTCCTGCCTAATTTTACATGCTTCCAGAGGGTTCAGAGGGGCACTTTGGAGAAGGGTCTGAATGTGTGTGCTGTGGCAAGTGGGGGGAGGGTGGTTGGCGGTGGACAGGTGGGTGAGGGAGGGAGGTGTACGGGGAGCAGGTGGAGAAGTGCAAGGAGCCATGCTGTAACTGGAATCAGCTCCTGATGCTACTCTCTGCAGAGCGCGAAATGGGACATGGAAGGGATAGGACAGAAGTCAGGTACCCACTGTCCTGCATCTGTTCCCTCGGGTTTCAGTTTTAATAACTGGAAGCAATAGCCTCTGAGAGCCTCGCTCATATATTCCTGTTGGATCCCTCTCTAATTCTTCACAGCCAGGGAACTGATCCCATGTCCCTCTGTTGCTACTGCAGGAGGAGGGGTAAGCGGAGTCGTGGGTCTCGGTCTAGACGGCAAGCACACAGTTTCCCTGGCAGATGGGTACTAGGAAGCGAGATTAGGCAGCAAGAAGATGTCATCTGGGAAAAGCTGCGAAGCTGCCAACTCTGATCAGATAATCATCTCATTATTTCTTCCATTTGGCCCCAGAATAAGGATTTCCTTCTACTTTGTCTCTGCCCCCACCTTCTTACAGCCCAGCCCCTTCTCTCTCCCCTCCCCTCACCCCCTCTCCCACCCAAAAATAAAATAAAGCAAAACCACAAGACTCTCGAGTGCTCAGTGTCTGGGAATCCCAGCTTCCAAAAGAGAAATCACAGCCAAAGAGGGGGAGACAGCGTGTCCAGAAGGGATGTTCCAGCAACACCCCATTGAAAGAGGCTCCCTCCTTCCAGATTTCTTTCTCCAGTCTGAAACTTATTTGCCGGCATCCAGCAACCTGAGAAGTTTTTAATTTGGGAAGTTGTCAAGCACTTCAGGAGCTCTGGGGTTTCATTCCTGCTCTGCCTTGGGCACACCTCTCACTGTTTCGTTTCCCCACCAATGTCAATGGGACAGGCAAACATCAGAGATAATCAGTAGATAATCCAAATTAACGAGATTAAAATGGATCTACAATGTGCCTAGCTTTGTGTGAGGTCCTGTCACGGAGGGATCCAAAGGCATCATGACACCATAAACGATGACCTGTCCTGTCTAACCCCCAGCCCTTGCTTGAAACCAACCCCCCCCACCACCACCACCAGTAAGGCAAGGGAGATAGTTATTCCTAATGCCACTCTTTTCTTTGTCCTTCTGGGTGACTTTCCATGAAAGCCAAGATCTCGGCATAGTGGAAAACACATAGAGGCAATGTTCTGAGGTATTACCTCTGATCAAAACCATAGTTATGGTTCCTTTTTAGGTCCCTCATACAAAAGCCAAGGGCTAGACACCAGGGTCCCCACTTGTAAGTGCCAACCTCTTCCAGCAGACCCTGCTGTTCTTAGGCTGGATACATGTTAGGACAAGCAAACAGGACTCCAGGACCCGGGCTGGATAGTAGCTTTCTGCTAAGTTCCAGGGCTGCTCAAGGAAAAGGGAAGGGCCAGGGCTTAGGGCTCCGCACCTGGCTGCTCAGGCAGCCTGGCCCCGCCCACCCGTGGCTCGCTGCACAGGTCCCGGTCCTGACACGTAGCTGCCAAGTTGTCTGGCTCTCTCAGACTGGACTCTGAGAAATGGAGTGTGACGCTTTTTCCCCACTGACAACGAACCAGAGATCTTCCCCTTTAAAGAGGGGGTGAGGAGTGAGCTGAAGGTCTCTTAAGTGCACGCGCCATGTACAGAACCACAGGAGATCAATACTTGTTGGGACAAATGCTCTTGTGGTCACAGAGCCATTATCGTAGATGATGTCTGGAGTCCTGCTGAGCTGACGAATAAAGGCCCTTCCCCCTCTCTCCCTGGCCAGCCCCTCCTGGCTCTCCTGCCCCTGTGCCCTTCCTCTCCTCGCCCCCTCGGTCTAACCCAGGCAAACACAAAGCCAGCCATACCCCAAGGACCACAGAAAGCCCAGGGGCGGGCTGTTACCTGCAATGATGGCTGGGTTGTTCTGTCCTCCCTCTGGTCTCACCCAGGCTTCCACCGTGAAGGCCTCCCGGGGAATGTCAGCCGGCACTTCGGGGCGCAGCAGCAGCCGCCCCCGCCTCCCCGAGAAGTACAAGACCGGCAAGCCTCCGCGGGGGTTAAAGGTCTCTGCTTCCCAGTGGGGGTCCCCTCCACCCTTCTGGATGCTGTCCGCTGTCAGACTGGTTCTGCCCCCGTGCACAAGAGGATGCTCAGGCCGAGGCTGGAAATGCCGGAGGGGGACACCGGGGTCTCCCCGCACGCCCCCCGCCTGCCCCTTCACCACCTGACGGCGATGCCTGGTCTTGGCCCGGCCGTTCCTTCGGCTCTCGGGTTGGGGTTCCTTTGGGCCCACGAAGGTGGTGGTAACGGTGGCAGCCGTGGCCGAGCGCTCCTGAGTCTCAGCCTCACCTGGAATCTCCTTGGATCCTCCATCGCCAAGATAAGTGTCACTGTCTCTCCGCAGCTCAGCCCGCCCAGGAGGATCATGCCAGGACCACGGGGTGGCTGGCTGCTCAGCTTCACCCCTCGGCCCCCCACTTCCGGCTGGGCTCGTGGCCAGGCCCCCCGCGGCATCTGGTTTACTGTGTCCTGCATGGCGGGTTCCCTGACCCCCCACAGAGTAGGGTATCAGGTGGTCCCCAGGCCTGCTGGGGTAGACCCCAAAGAGGTGATGCTGGGGAGCAGCTCTGGGTCTTCTCAGCTTGGCCCCCAGCCAACAGCGTTCTCCTTCCGACAGCACCTGGTTCAGGTGTCCCCTCTGAGCCACGGATCTCTTGCGTGGCCAGCCCGGCTCAGAGCTGGCAGTACTGAATGCCCACCCAGCCAGAATCACCAGGCTGATTCTCAGGATCTTTAGACACATCATACCTCCCCCAGCTCTTTATACAGAACCAGAAGTCAACTTCTGGGTACCACACAGGAATGATGGGGAGAAGAGAAAGAGACGGCTAGCAGTGGATTCGCAGTCACCAGGGAAACGGTTTTGTTCACAGACCAAACTTTTAGGAGCAGCCCCAAAAGTGTGTCTCTTCTGGCTACCAGCCGGTGAGTGCTGTGCTTCCCTCCTTCTCCCCTGACCTGGCTCTCCTGACTCTAGTTCAGTCCTTGCAGAACGAAGTTCATTTCTCTGGGTTCCTTGGAACCTCCTCCTAGAGAGCTCAGGTTTCTTTCTTTCTTTCTTTCTTTCTTTTTTTTTTTTTTTTTGGTCCCTTCTTCAGTAGCCCCTCCCCCCGCCGATCCTAGAAGAGGGACACACAGACAGGAGCCAGATCCTCTCACACACACACTCCCTCACAAACACATACCGCTCCCTACCTGAAGTCATGAAAAAGACGCTAATCTTCTCATTTTCATTCCTTTCTCCTTCTTCCTTCCCTAGGAGTTACGTTCTTTCTGTAGCCCTTATCCTAAGCTACATCCACCTTCGAACAAATCGTTAGAGGAACTTGCATCCAGAGGCACAGAATTTGATGCTTCTATCTAACACTGCAAAAGGAACCTGGGGGCACAAAAATCCAAGCTGGTACTTAGCTTTTGCTCTCCAGAGGTCCTCCTCAGCCAGAGCCCAGTCTGCCTGTGCAGGTCAGAATGTTTCCCTCAGCCTGGTGCTTGGGCTTGTGGAGTGTTGAAGGTTTTTTAATCCCCTTCCAACTTGTTGGTATGTTGCAAGTCTCCGTAAAGTTCTCCTTGGGGATGCCAGTCTGGTGTCCTAATAACCTTATGAGTCTGAGAGCCCTTGACTTCACCTTCTGGGAGTCTTGTGGGTCCCTGGGCAGATGGGAAAGAGAGCGAGAAGAAGAGCATGTACTTCAGGGGACCTGTTCTCTCCGGTGTCTCCTGCTCTCCTCTCTCCTTCTCTCTCTGCCTGTAATTATCTTCTTGTTTGTTTCATTTAAAGACAATGATGATGTCAAAGCTAGTAAGTTCGGTGCATCACTCCACCTACTCCCTGTCCCCTCCTTCCTCCTGAAAACCTCCCCACCTCACCGAGGCACAGGGGACAGATGCTACTCCTGGTTTCCCCAGTAAACATCTCGGGCTTTCTCTCTCAGCAGCCGCAGCCTACACAATCAATAGCAATCAATACTGTCTTGGAGCACTCTTTTCGGTGTGTATTCTCTCTCTCTCTCTCTCTCTCTCTCAGACACACACACATACTCGCACATGTGTTGTGAACAGATCTGCTTACTGTCTAATAAACCCCCCACCAGCCATTCAGGGACCACTTGCTTCTCTTTCTTTTGTTTTGCCACAAGCCTCCTGTATTTTTTGCCTTATTTCAATCATTTGGGATTCAAAAGAACAATACCCCAAATTCGCTTTACATTGGACATTGGGAGAAAGAACAAATCAATTAGCCTGCTGTAAGAAGCATTACATGGGAATGCCATGAGTTCATACTACGTAGATCTTCTTATTCCCTCTGAAGTTTCTCACTCTGAAGTTACTAAAAGTCTCCATATGCTGAGTGAGCAAATAAACAAATGAGATGCTCAAAATAAGTAATTTACAAAAAATGAACAGCTAGACCCAAGCAACTATTTTTTTTTTCAATTGATTTGAAATGAATGGAGAGGATGGGGAAGTAAATAATGTGACTCCAACCTCTGTAATAATGTTTGCCCGGAGACTGGCTATCTCAGAGTCCCACCCCCTAAACACATGGACGTGTACACACACACACACACACACACACACACACACGGCATGGTTCCGAATTTTTGACATGGGTGAGGATGTCTGACCACAGGTGGGTACAAAACAGGTAGAGAAATATATTGGGTCCTTCCTTCACTAAGAAAAATTACTTGCAGTTCTAAAATCCCTGCTTGTGTCGCCCACACATAAAACATGCAGCCCACACACTTTGGAGTAAGATCGCAGTGCCTCTTTTTCCTCAAGACTTCTCATCATCTTCTAAACTCCTCTAGCCCTGCTAATAACTGACTTGTTTGCGTTCAGCATGCTGTGCCCTAATCACCCGCCCCCTGGCATGCCCTGTCTCCCTGTGCAGCATCCACTGGAGCCTCAAAGCAAGTCCCCAAAGAGGAGATCAATTCAGGCACGTGGACACTACTAAACAGAAATCTCTCAATCCTGGACTGTCCTCTTCCCTTTTCTTGTTTTCCTGTCTCCCTTCACTCCTTCTGACTTAGTCCTTCTTTTTCTTTTTCTTTCTTTTTTTCCCCCGAAGTAGCCAAAAGAGTTTGGGGCTTTGGAAGGGAGTAGAGGGAGATGTAGAGAAAGGCATAAAAGAAGAGGAAAGGGGGGGTGGATAGGGAGAGGAAGAAGGGGGGGGAGAGAGAGAGAGGAGAGAGAGAAGAGAGAGAGAAACACCAGGAAAGAAAAGAAGGAAGGAGAGGAACCTTAGTGTAAATGAAGAAAAGATCCTCAGGTAAGAAAAGAAGAAAACTTCCCCCTCCTTCATGCCACCCCCATGACCCTCAGAAAAAGGTTCCATACCATTCATTTCAGGAAGGAGGGATAACACAGCAAGGAAGAATTCCGCCTGTTTTTCTGCCCCTGTTAATGTGTGAATGATCTTGCAGTCCCTATAGGTCTCTCCTGGCTCTCAGCTGCTAGAAATCCATTCATAAGGTTTCAAGAAGCTATACAAAACTCAAGCTTCCAGTTTAGTTTCTCTCTCTCCCCTTCATTCCTTTGCTCACCACTCTCCTTCAGCTCTTGGCAGTCCAAAGTTTAAAAAAAAAATGTTGAACCATTTCTGTGTTTTCCTCCTGTTGTAACTTTTGCTGTGACATCATAACCCTGCCCACCAACACCCCACCTCTCGCTCTCCTTTCCATCTCACCCCCCATCAGCCCCAGACCCCCCAAAGCACCCCCCCACAGAGAAGAAGGGCTCCTGTCAGTTCCAACGTGTGAAAACACAAAGCTACTAGAAGGTGCCCCTCTCTCCCCTCCGCCCCCGTCCCCTCTCCCCCTCCCTGCCTTACCCACCGCTCAGCGGCTCTCTCAAGGCTTGTAACAATGATCCCATCTGTTTGACATGTGCGGAAAGGTGGGCTGGATTCAAATAATCTGTCAAGTGGATCAGATAAAAAACCCAGCAGCCCCCTCCTCAATTCCATCACACACACACATGCACATCATGCCCCAGCAAAAGTGGGAGAGAAGTCGGCCGTGCACAGCACCCACCCTGGATGCCAGGGAGACACCACACATGCCAAAGGCAACGCACATTTATATATACATAAATTCTGTGGCTTATTTGTTTGTGACAAACACCGGCACCCCAAGCCCCTACCCCTCTTCCCAAGTCCTGCCACTCCGCAAGTGCACAGATTGGAAAGCTGGTAGAATCTGTTTTGAAATCTCCAACGAGAGGGTTTTTCCCCCTTTTTTTTTCACTCCCAAGCACTATCTGTGGCGATCAGACTCGAGCAGGGTTGCCAGCAAATGCAGGAGGCCCCTTCTAGGGTACAGGCTTTCAAACCAGCGAAGCCAGAGGGAATGGATTTAAGGACACACGGCAGAAGCTGGCTGAATTTATTTTATTTTGACGGGGGTAGCTGGGGGAGGAATATCATTTCTGAAATGCCCAAGCAATGAAGGGAGAGGATATGGATTTCTTAAACAGTTTTTGCAAGAGGAGCGGTGTCTTGTTCTGCAGGTAAATCTATAAGGCGAGAAATTGGAGCTTAGAGATAAACAAGGACCGGAGGGAAGGGGAAGGAGACAAGAGAGGGAAGAGGGGAGAGGGGCAGGGGATGGGGACCTGGGGACGGGGAGAGAGGGAAAGAAGGGGAGAAGGACAGAGGGGCGAGGGGAAAGGAGAAGGAAGGGAAGAGAGAGGAGGGAGGAAAGAGGAGGAAAAGGGGAGGAAGGGGGAGGGGAGGGTTGAGGAGGAAAGGAGTGAACTAGAAGGAGGAGGGGTGGGGGCGAAGGGAAAAGAGAAGAGTCTGGAAGGAGGAAGGACTGAAGAAGAAAAGCAGGGAAGAGAGGAGGGAAGAATGAGACCGAGAGGAAGGAAAAAAGAGGAAGAAATGGTGAGGCACATAAAATATGGAGACCAGGAAGGCAGTTATATCCATGATGGTTAAACATAAAGAAATCAGGGGGGCAGGTGAGGAAAGCCACTACAGAATGAGGCAGGGGTTGGGTTTTCTGCACAG
Organism: Neomonachus schauinslandi; assembly: GCF_002201575.2. Taxonomy (NCBI): domain Eukaryota; kingdom Metazoa; phylum Chordata; class Mammalia; order Carnivora; family Phocidae; genus Neomonachus; species Neomonachus schauinslandi. Next base: position 50,240,064 of record NC_058408.1, read on the forward strand.
AAAACAAAGGATACACAGTGGAGGGGCTCACTCCAGTGATCAGACACATTTTAGAAAAGCAGATTGCCAGGGTTCAACATTGTCTCTTTAAGTAAACCCCTATTTCCTCCTCCTTCCCTGCCTACACCCTTCCTCCAACACCCACTTCCACCTTCCTTCATTCACTTCTTGTTGCCAGCATTATCTTCCCCTGGAGAATTCTAGAGTAAAATTCAGAAACCCATCCCCCTCCGCCCCCCAAAAAACCCCACCCTTAATACTGAGTAGCCCCTTTTTTTTGCTTCTGTCCAGAGAGGGCCCTGCCTCCTCTTATCTAAAGACTGAGCTGTTTGTGACAATCTGCACTTTGTTTCAACCCAAATTATACTATGTTTCCCTTAAGCCCAGGACCGCAAGGCTGTTTCGCTTGTATTTGCTGCCATAGTGGGGCTGGTCAGTTTCCATTAGCATTGTCATCATTATTATTAAGAGTCCTGGAGCACAGGGAGGAGACAGTCCACATTGGCGTCCACCTGCAGTATAGAGCATTAGTGGGGAGAGAGAGAGGTGGGGGGGTGGGGGAGAGACCCCTTAATATGGTCACTGATCCTCTCTGACTTTCTGATTCCAAAATCTGATCCCTTGAGGGAAAAGCTCAGCTGGGAGCCAGCCAGGGAGCATAGTAATAAAAGCCTCCCAGAACACAACCAAATGCAGTATCTATATATAGGAGCTGGATCTGTTTTCGCTACTTGCAGTCTAAAATGACACCCGGAAACAAACATTTCAGCAATATGTTTATTGGAATCTTATTCAGCTAGTGCTGGAAAGAATGAGCTTCTCTGAAGGATTTCACTCGAAGGCTCGGGGTTGTTGCTTTCTGCGCCCCTTGCTCCGGTACTCTGAGCTGGGAGTTAGTGGCTCTTAACATTCATGGGGTCACTTGAGATGCCTTCAGGGTGACCTACCACAGCCCCCTCTTTTATGGGTGAGGAAACAAGGGAGAAGTCACACAAATAACAGCAGGGCCAGATACAGCATCCAGGTCTCCTGAATCCCAGTCCAGGTTGTCCCTCCTCTGGTATGCACCTGTCTTGCTGTCTTGGTATCCACAGGCCAGTTGGATGGGAGGAGGGTACCAAAGACTGGCCTCTCTGGATCCACATCCAGGCAAAAGTGCCCAGGGAGTCTGTGTTGGTCATATGTGTTCTGTAACTCAGAATCACATAGCACTCAGAAGGAAATGCAAATCTGCATTTCCAACTCCTCCCTGTGTGTTTTGAGCCAAGAGAGGCCCTATCTTTTTGTCAAACTGTTTGGTGCTCCGTGTGTTAGATAATCATATTTTTTTCCACAACACCATTACTATTATAAATTATTATCAATGTTAATGGTAGTGTTTTTGCAAAGTGCATTTCAATCCAAATACATCAAAGCATTTCATCCAAGGTTAGGTTTCCCCACCCCTTGGGGGGTTGCATGGCGGAGGCAACATGTCAGAGATCTATTTCCCCTGGTGACAGTCCCTATTGGGAAAGTGTTTCTTGTAACATTTCGAGCCTTCGGACCAGCTTGTGGAGCCCTTTGGCTGGGGAGAGTTTCACAGTGATGCTGGATCCTGCTCTACTCATCAGAGGCAAAAAAGCTCTACAGGATTTATGCTTCAATCAGCATTGCCTTTCCAAGTGGAGTCTGTTCAAAAGACAATCTCGTAGCAAGAAAAACAAGAAGACTCTATACTTGCTTCTCATTTGATCTAATGCGCATCTGTGTGCTTTCTTTCTTCCTGTCTATAACGATACAAATGCAAGTCAAGTGTTATGTCCATTTTACAGATAAACACACTGAGGCTGAAAGCTAAGCAACTTACCCAAAGACCTATAGACACTAAGAATGCAGCCAGGGCAAATCTGAAATGCATTATGCTAAAGTGGAAGAAACCAGACTCAAAAGGCCATGTCCTATATGATACCATTTATATGACATTCTGGAAAAGGCAAAACTATAGAGACAGAAAAGATGAGTTGGGGTCAGAAGCTGCTAAGTGTGGGAGAAAAGTTGAATACAAAAAGCACAAAGGGATTCTGGGGTGATGGGACTGTTCTCTAGATTTGCTGTGGTGATGATGCATGACTATGCATTTGTCAAAACTCAAAGAAGCATTGACTAAAAAAGGTTATTGTGCATAAATTATACCTTGGTAAACCTGCGGTAGTGGGAGGGGAGAAAAATGGAGCCAGGGGTAGGGCCAGGGTCTTTTGATTCTGAATATAATGTTCTTCTGTCTATATCCTGCAGGTGTCCAAAGACCAAAGGAGAGTGTGACAGTGCTTGGTCGTGGATTGGGGCCACTCTGTACCTAAACTCTCTGTTGATCCTCTCACCTAGCCTCTCAGGGAACCCTGTAGAACCAGACTGAATGGAGCAGAGCTGGCTTCTGGTCCCAGCTCCATCAACCCAGATGACCCTAACACAGCAAATAACCAACCACCAAACGATCACTGGCCAACAACGAGGCCCCCACTCTGCCATTCAATAGCTGCCAGACCTTAGGCAAGTCAATTAACTTCTCGGAGCTGCCTATAAAATGGGGAGATTGGAATAGAAGACCTTTAAGTTTTCTTAGAGGTCACACTTGAGATTCTCTCATTTTCAGCCCAACACTTTTCTAATTGTTTAGAAAATTGTTTCTAATAGTTAAAAAAAGAAAAAAAAATAGGGGCACCTGGGTGGCTCTGTTGGTTAAGCATCCAACTCTTGGTTTCAGCTCAGGTCATGATCTCAGGGTCGTGAGATCAAGCCCCACATCAGGGCTCCATGCTGAGCATAAAGTCTGTCTGAAGATTCAATCCCTCTGCCCCTCCCCTTGCTCGTGCTCACAAGCGCACGCGCACTCTCTCTCTCTCTCCCTCAAATAAATAGATCTTTTAAAAAATAATTTTAAAAAATTTTTAAATAAAAAAATAACCAGCCAGTGCCAGTTAAATATCTTCCCATGAATATCTCAGAGACTCAAGCATACATTAGCAATGGACACCCACAACATTTATTTTAATCCTTAAGGAAAGCCACATATTCAAATATAACTCCACTGTAACACTGATATGCATCAACAGGGGAGTTTTTGAGCTCTGTTATTACAGTGACAAAGGTGTCCTCTACAATGTGCCACTGTATTATGTTTAGCAAATCAAATATCAGAACACATGGTATTAGTATGAAGTATTTAAATCAGAGAGGTTTTTAAATTTGCTACTGTGCTAGAATCTTAAAATTTGGTAATTCCCTCAAGATGGTAATAATAACATTATTAATAATAATAACTGACATTTATTACTTATAAAATGGCAGGCACTGTTCTGGTCACTTTATATGTATATATTAGTTGATTAAATCCTCATAACAGTTCTGTGAGGTAGGTTCTTTTATTATCCCTATTTCCAAATGAAGAATAATAATAGCAATTAACATTTATTAAGCACATACCATGTGTTCAATGTAGCATCTACTAGTCAATGTAAACTAAGCCATGCACATAAACTACCTCATTTAATCCAGCAAGTAACCTATGAGATAGCTCCACCATGATCCTCATTTTTAGATGGAAAAACCAAGGCACAGAGAGTTCAAGCAACCTATCTGAGCTTATTCACCTTGAAAACAACTGCCTGTCTCTAGAGGCCATGCTCTTAATCACTATTCTTCACAGCCTCTTCATACCGATGATGATTTGACTCCCAGTACAAGACCAGACTTTTCCTGATGAGGACATCCCAGTGGTTTTTCTGAAGTAGAGGACAGATCTTCCTCAGGTCTCTTCCAAAAGCCTCCCCTGATTGAGGGTCCAGTGCCTCCAAGAAATGTGGCCCCCTCTGAAGGTGCAGCCAGGTGCAGGCTCTGCTTCTGCCAATGCTAAGGTACCTTCCACAAATCCCCATGGACTCCTGTTCTCACCATCCATGCCCCCCAGATCCATCACGTCCCCAATGAAAACTAAGGGACATATAACCAACCAGTTATAAATGGAAAGCCAGTCACTTCTCCAAATCATTAACTCCATCTGGGAGGAATCATGCAAGATAGATAAATGTTGGGTTGTCTATTTATTATAACTAATACAAACTTTTAATACTAATAACAGCTATTAGCTGATGGTCTATTAACCATCACAAAATATATATTTCCTGTGTTAAGGTCAGCTCTGATAAAGAACTCCAGGTTTTAGGCCAGATTCTAAATTCTGAATGGTACTCATGTTATTTAATTGCTGAAATGTGGTACATGTGTAAATATTTCAAAATAAATATGCTCCCCAGATGTCTTCAAGAAAGGGAGCAGGCCTATGGAAAAGGAAATTTACCCTTCCTAAATGCCCACCCAGCCCAGCCTTTCCATAGATCACAGCCACAACTGGAAGCAGAAATGAAAACCAAGGCAGTTTGAGCCCCTAAGCTTGTCAGATGCCCCCCACCCCAAGTCATTCAACACAGACCCTATCCAGTAGGTGCCAAGAAAAGTTCAAGTTTCTTTTCTTCAGGCTAAACTCTAGCTAATGTGGTATAATTGAGAGGGTACGCTCTGTAGGTGACAAACATGGATTCCAGTCTGGGCTCTGCCCCATGGCCAGTGTGGTCTGGGGCAGATTTCAAGGCTAGCAGTGAGGATAACAGTGTGCCTATACTCCAGGTGAGAGGCCATAATAAGGCACATTTCTCAGCAACCTATCCAGCACAGAATAAGTACTTAATAAACATTGGTATTACTAAAGAAGTCAACTCCTTCCAATGTTCTACCCTACAAGTTTCTGATTTTAAACTTTCAGTCACCCCCAAAGATCCATTTGGATGTCACTTCTTACTCTACTCAAAGGATCAGCCTTTCCTGCATCCTCATTGGTCATTTGTCGAAATCTATCATTTTCAATGCTGCCAGTCCCACAGGTTTCATTTTTATAGTAAACATTTTGTACTGAAAAACTCAAAACATGGTATGACCCACCTTCCATAATTACAAAAAAAAGTCAATGCTCTATCTATAATATAAGAAGAGAAAATAAGGTATAATGAAATCAAATGAATTTCAACATATATGTATTTCTGATACAATTACATTAGAAGATCAATGAAATAATCAAATGCTTGAACCTCCTTCTCATGAATAAGTATGGATTTAAGAGAAATAACAAAATACTCAACAAACATTACAGGTATTTTTCTTTACATTGACATTTGGAAATCAGGGCTGCCAAAGCATGTGAGTACAAGTTTACGGAGTCGGCACGACTGCCAGAGCTCCAAACGCAGGACGGACACGCATATATCCGTGGCTCAGATACCGTAAGCAGCTTTACCATCAATGACATGTTTCCAAAATGGGGAACAACCCTTGGTAAAATCTGCAAACAAATCAAAAGGCAATCTTTCTTCAATAACATGGAAGTTGCATTCCTGGGAAAGTATATTTAAAGTACCAAAACAAAAAACAAAAAACAAAACAAAAAAACTTCTGTGATTAAGCATTTGTGTTTAAAATAAAGTTAACTTCTAGACTTGGATCATTATAAATGGGTTTTTCATCTACATGAATGCTCAGCCAGAATTCAAGAGTCAAGCAGGATGAGGATTCATTTTGCAGAACTATCCATGCCCTACAGGGCAGTCTAACATCCCTAGCACCTGCCCACTGGATGCCAACAGTAACACCCAATCATTGTGACACCAAAACCACCCTCCCTGTTTCCCAATATGTCCCTAGGGGGCAGCACTTCCCCCATTGAGAACCACTCATCTAACCCAAGGCCAAAATATTATGCAAACAAATCTGGTTGAACGTTATATATGTATTTGCTGGTAACACACTGCCAGGATCCACAAAGGAGAAAGTCATGTGGAGGCTTCTAACTGCATTTTTTTTTATGGTATTTGGTGAGAAAGCTGAAGTGTCTATTCTGCAGTAGTGGTTTGAACTGAGTATGCCTGGTGCACACACATAAATGTACAGAACACATTCTACCAAATGATCACTTTTCAAAATATCATCTAGTGAGCTTCTCCCTGCTCATGTGTCAGTCCACTCGGTTCCATTAAGTTCCCTCTACTTAAAATAAATAAGTAGAAAACAACATCCAGGACTGTGAATCTCAAAACTCAAATCATGGATTCTGATCCTCGGGCCCCAGTGCCACATCATGTGCCTCAAATTATCACTGGAGTGGTTCTTAGACTAAAGCAGTAAGGTTTCAGAAGCCACGGTGGAGATGCTGGTAGTCTCCGGAGGGTGAGTACCACATAATGCTGCCCGTACATTCCACCCGTGGAGTCTCTGACTTGTCACTTTTCTGGGGCTGGACTGAGGAGGTCAGTTTATCTAGCCATACAGTTACAGCTTCATTTTAACTCAACAGTTTGGCCTCATCTTGCCCTCTGAACTAAGTCTTCAGGGAAGAAGCAATTATGTCATTGTGGCTTTACCTAATCGTTCGGGAAACATGCTAGGTGTCAGCCATCACGCTAGATTCTGGGGACACACTGATGATAAGATACAAGCCCTGCTCCATATTGCCTCACAGACTTGTTAGAAATTCCCGAACAAGAACACACGGTACGGTGTGGCTAAAAGTATATTGTGGAAGTCTGAATGAAGTGCTACCAGACACCAAGGATAAAGTGGTTACTTTATCATGCAGTCATCAAGGGGATTTCACAGAGGGGGTGATTTTTGAATGGAGTTTTACATGAAAACTAGGAGTTTTCGAAGTGAAGGGCATTTCTAGAGAGAATGGTGTATACACAATGCCCCATTCACACTTCATTCAAGCCTCCAGGATAGCATTTATTGCTAAGTCCTATAGTTTACCGATGGTTTTATGTCTTTCTTTCCAATGACCCTGCCATGAAATCTAGGGTGGTACCTGTGTCTTACTACTTATGTATTTCCAGAGGTCCAAAAAAAACAGGCTTAGCTGAGAAACCGTAAGAAATGTTGATCACTGGGGAGAAGAAATTCCTAGAGAGAAGCACATGGTCCCTCCTTTTCCTCCTCCTGCTGTTGAAAAGCCTGGAGCCCTTCCCAGCTGACTAATACCAGAGAGGGCCTACAGAGGAGAAATAGTACCCACACCTCTCAGAGATACAATTTTTAAAAAATACTATTTAAATAGCAAAAGCTTACCTGTTCCTCATGTCTCCTTCCAGCATTAGACTCAGCCAAGTCCAGACCTGAAAGAAAAGCATAGGCAGATACAAAAAAGGAAACAATTAACAAAATGAAAAGATAACCTACAGAATGGGAGATAATTTTTGCAAGCTATATATCTGATAAGGGGTTAATACCCAAAATATATAAGGAACTCACACAACTCAACAGCAAAAACAAACAAAAAACCTCAAAAAATGAGCAAAGAACCTGAATAAACATTTTTCTTAAAGAAGACAGACAAATGGCCAACAGGTATATGAAATGTCACTCATCATTAGGAAAATGCAGATCAAAACCACAATGAGATATCTCATACCTCACACCTGTTAGGATGGTTATTATCAAAACAACAAGAGATAACGAGTGCTGGTGAGGATGTGGAGAAAAGGGAACCTCGTGCACTGTTGGTGGGAATGCAAGCTGGTGCAGCCACAGCGGAAAACAGTATGGAGCATCCTCAAAAAATTAAAAATAGAACTATCCTGTGATCCAGCAATCCCACTTCTGGGTATTTACGCAAAGGAAATGAAATCAGTTATCTCGAAGAGGCGTCTGCACCCCCATGTCCATTGCAGCATTGTTCACAATAGACAAGATAAGGTCGCAGCCCAAAGGTCCACAGATAGGTGAATGGATAAAGATGATGTGATTTATATATACAAAGGAATATTATTCAGCCATGAAAGAGAGGGAAATCCTGCCATTTGCAACGACATGAATAAACCTGGAGGATATTATGCTAGGTGAAAAAAGACAGAGAAAGACAAATACTGTATAATTTCAATTTATATGTGTAATCTAAAAGCATCACACTCGTAGAACTGGAGAGTGGAGCAGTGGTTGCCGGGGGTTATGGGGAGAGGAAATGGGAAGACATTCATCAAAGGGTACAAACTTCCAGTTATAAGATGAGTAAGTTCTGGGGATCTGATATACAGCATTGTGATTATAGCTGATAATATCGTAGACTTGAAATTTACTAAGAGAGCAAGTATTTTGACCATTAAAAAAAAAAGTATGGGGCACCTGGGTGGCTCAGTTGGTTAAGCGTCTGGCTCTTGGTTTTGGCTCAGGTCGTGATCTCAGGGTGGTAAGATCAAGCCTTGAGTTGGCACAGAGTCTGCTTTGGATTCTTTCTCCCTCTCCCTCTGCCCCTCCCACTCCCACCCCCACGCTCACACTCTCTCTTTCTCTCTCTCTCAAATAAATCTTAAAAAAAAAAGGTACTATGTGAGGTAATGAATGAGTTGATTAACTTGATTGTTAAGCATATCACAATGCATACGTATACTAAATCATCACATCGAACACCCTAAATGTATACCACTTTTATTATTTATGCTTCAATAATGCTGAAAATAATTTTTTAGGCATGCCACCACCAAAATGTTCTGTGACTGCCTGTCCGGCTTGAGTTCTCCTAAGGATGGAGCAAAACCTAAGCAGAGTCACAGTGGAATGAAGGGCAGGAGAGCAGGTGTCCCCGAACAGTGCAGGGAAGGGTGCTTCATCAGAGGAGGAGCACCCCCTTCTGAGTGCACAAATCTCCTCACCACGTGTCCAACCCGTGCCAGAGCTTGCTGGGGACAACCCACACTGTACTCAGCTGGAGTCATACCCAGCACACTGAACACTCCTCTCCCCTCCTGGCTGTCCTCCCTCCCCAGACTATGAGCTGCTTACGTGACCGGGCCTCTTCTTATCCAGCCCCGTGTGCCCACAGCCCAGCACAGAGCCTGGACTACAAAATAGGAGCCATAGTCGATGTTTATAGAACTGACAGAAATAGAGGCCGGGTGTGTGAGGATTCTGATGTGCTGAGGGCGGCAGCATCCGGGGCTCCCACTGGGTCAGGCCACCATGACGCGAGTCTCGGCTCCCCCTTCCACCTGCCCCTGGCATCCCCCTCCCTGGCTGGGACCAGTGCCACTCAGCCGGCCCAGCCCATGCCCCGCACTCCTTCCCAGCTGAGGCAGCCAGATGAGGAGGCTGAGGCCAGATGAGGAGGCTGGCGCAGCTCTTGGGCTTCTAAGCTCGGCTGTCAGCTTTGGCTCTGGTCGCCAGGCAGACGGGTACACGGGCATCTGAACTGAAGGTGTGGCGAGGAGCTGGCCTATCCAGCAGGGAAACATCAGGCCTCTACTTAGCACCTGTGAAACTCAAATCCCAATTCCACCAGCCCCATGTGAGCCTCAGGCCTCGCCAAGGTAAAAGATGTCGGTGAAACGGAAAGGATTCAGATAGGACTGAAGTCTCCTCAGGAACCTGAGGGATAATCCGTAAAGGCCATGTAAACAGGCATAACTGTAACCAGAACTGCTTAAGCCTGTGAGGCCGAGCAAAGCCAGGCTGTAAGACATTCCTAACCAGAGTCTCAGGGGACCTCTTTTACGAGTCCGCCTTTCAAAGCCCTGGGAATGGAGAGTTGGCAGCAGGGTCTGCTGGTGGCTCAGCCCTGCGAAGCCAGCTAGTGATAAGGCGAAGAGATGGCCCGAGTGTGCATTCTGCTGGGGGACCCCGGGCCACCAGGGCTGGACAGGGAAGGGACAGGAGAAAAGCTGGAAATGATCCAAACAGTGGAGAAGCATTCTGAATTCCATTTCTTCCCTCAGGTCCACGAGTGATCATGAGAGCTTGTTCAGAGGAAACCCCAGCCTGGTTTGGCTTTGGAAAGACATCTGGATGGCAGCACAGTGGATCGAGGCATGGGCTCTGGAGTCAGGCAGAGGTGGCTCTGCTGTCCTCATTCGCCATTGGTGTTGCCTTGGACAAGTGTCCTCACCTCCGTGTCTTGATTTCCACTCCTATAAAACGGGAAAAATAACCATAGTTGCCCCCCAGGTTGTGAGGATTAAATGAAAAGCTGGGGATAAAGGGCTTTGGTGCGCTTGACACCCACCCTGCTCAAGCCAAGGGGAGACGGTGGGCCCCAGGCTTGGCCCCGGCTCTGCAGGGAGTGAGTGTGAAAGGAGGCAGGGCAGATTTGGAAAAGGGAATTGGGTCACTCAGGAGTGTGTGCCGTAGAATAAAATGGGAGGATTGGAGGCCGAGGAACTACGAGATCCAAACAAGGCCTGCAGCCCTCTGGGTCACGGCGTGGCATGAAGAAGCACAGTTGAGGCAGAGCCTTCCTTCAAGCACTAGGCTCCCTGAGAAAAGAAAGAGATACGGCAGGCCTGGGCCAAGTGGTTGGATTCAAGACAGGGAAGTCAAGTGGGAAGAAGGCATCCACCACATGTGAAGCTAAATACGCAGGGGTGGGTAGAGCTGGAAGAACCGGCAGGTGGGCAGGTAGCCAAGGTTAGACAGCAGGAAGATGAAGGTCCTGCTGTGGGTCTCGGCAGCAGGGCCAGGGTCCTGGGGGTCTCAGCACTAACAGCTGAAGATGCCTGCTCCTGTGTTGGGTAGGCCAGACTCTCAGAGCCAGATGGTGGGCAGAGTCAGAGAGCCCCCGAGCAGAACATTGCACAGGGAAGCTGAAGCATTGTTCCTTCCACACCTCCTCGGCTTTCGAGGGACCATCTTCTCCCTTTTGTCAAAAGAAAAGAAAAGAAGAAGAAGGAAAGGAAAGGAAAGGAAAGGGGAAGGGGAAGGGAAAGGAAAGGGGGGAGGGGAAGAGGAAGGGGAAGGGGGGGGGGCGGGGCGGGGCGGTCTGGGAGGGGAAGGGAGGGGCAGGGAAGGAGAGGACGGGATGGG
>NC_058408.1:50551035-50670489 GCF_002201575.2 Neomonachus schauinslandi
AAAAATCTAGGTATCAGTGACTTAGTCAAAAGTGATTCAGGAAAGTTAGGTTCCGAAGAATGAGAATTTTGTAGGAAAATTCTAAATATATGCAGGTGCATTTTTTTTTTTTAACAGCAGTGATTATGATAAGACTTGTTTAGGTCTAAAAGAGTGTTTTAGAGAAGCATAAATAAAATTGTTAGCTGGTAAGAAAGTATTGTCATAGTTTATTTAGCCTAGTTTTTCTTTTTTAGTAGTGTATAGTACATCTTGCTATTTTTTTAAGAGGGGGAGGGGCAGAGAGAGGGAGCGAGAATGAGTCTCACAAGCAGACTCCCTGCTGAGTGTGGAGCCCCACTAGGGACTCAGTCTCACGACCCTGAGATCATGACCTGAGTAGAAATCACGAGTCAGACGCTTAACTGACTGAGCTACCCAGGTGCCTCGGTACGTCTTACAATTGATGACATTCTTAGATCCTATTGAATAAGGGATTGTATTCCTTCCCCCATTTCATTTTTTATTCTCTTGACTTCTTCGTTTTCTATTTTTGTGGTTTATACACGTCCTCAAATACATGTATCCTTCTGAAATATATTTTTTGCAATTTTTATATTTATATAAATTGCATTGTGCCACAGATCTCATTTTCATTTCTGTTTTCACTTCACAAAACATCTAGTCATGTCTCCGTGTACCTTTGGTTCATTCCTTTGACCATTGCATGATGTGTTTGTTTTTTTTTTTCATGATGTTGTATAGTGTATGTTCAAGCGCGTGTTGCTTCTCCATTCTAGTAATTATGAGCATTAGGGCTGCCTCTGAATCCTTGGTGTCACCACAGGTACATTGCTTGTTGCAAGTATCCTCATGCATATTCCCTGTTGACATATGTGGACATTTCTCTTGGCTCTGCATGCGCATATGCACAGTCACATGTGTATACATAAGTACATACGTATATGTGTATATATTTACATATATACAACACACATATAATTAAGGGTGTATAGATGGATATATCTTTATCTATTTGCATATAATCTCAGGAGTGGGATATAAATACTCAGTGCAGGTTTCTTGCTAGAATATCTCTGCATGAAGATTCTTTTTTTTCATATCCTACCTAACATACTTGGTATTCCAATTTTCTGATACTTAATGGTGATAAATTGTTACTTTGTTGTGGTGTTTTTTTGTTTGTTTTTGCATTTTTTGATTACTACTGAGTTGGAATATTTTTTCATATACTTGAAAGGCGATGTGTTTTCCCCTTCTGCGAATTAGGAATTCACATTTTTTCTCATTTTTTTCCTGTTGGGTTTTCTATCTTAATTTATAAGAGTTACTTGTGTTATTGTGGTGTGGGAGGCATGAACAGTCCCAGCATGGCTTTAAGCCATTTGTTACCTTTCCCCCCCTTTTTTGATGATGCCATGGTGTCAGGAGTCCATAAAATGTTTGGGGGATCTATAAACATTTTTGGGGCATCTGTATAAAGCTTTGGAGGTAGTATAAAATTTCAGGTATTTATGTTTGGCCTGGCTACCAATACTTGCTATACCTGTACTTGGACATAGGTCTTTGAGCTTATCCTCCTTGATTGCTATTGATTGGCAGAGTGGAAGGGTTTCTAAATGGATTGTTTACAGCTTTACCTAGAACTAACTCTGGGTATGTTCCTCCCTCTCAAAACTGAGAAGAGTTAGTGGTGTTTTGTTAGGGTCTCCTCTATTTTCTGTATTACCTGTGGTATTTCATCCCTTTCTTGGGAGGGGTAGTGGTTGGTTAGTCCTCATCTTCTGTTCTATTCTGCCTATTTCTAAGAGGAATTCCTTGAAGTGTTTAGTGGGGGTAGATGTCACTCTTCCCAAGTTTCTATCATTGATACAGATTTTTCTGTAATCTCTTTTGTATATTCTGTTATTTATTGAATGTTGTATACCAGGAATTGTATGGAGTAGATAGATAATTTGTGAATCAGTACAGTGATTCTATGATGTAGGTATCATTCCAGTTAAAAAAATGAGAAACAGGATTAGAGAGGTTTCACACATGGCTCCAAGTCAGAAAATTGTGGTGGCATATTTAGGATTAATTTCAGTTGAATTCCACTTTTTGCTGGAGGTCTTGATCTTTCACATAGATAAAAAGGTAGCTTTGGTGATAAGAATGGAGACTTTCTTCTCTTTCATTCACATATTACTCAGAAGCCATTCCTTAAATGCTGCTATTTAAAGTGATCTGATAGTAATTTTTAGGTACTGCATGAAACTTCTAGTATTAGAGGAACACATGATATGGTATGTATTGTAGTCCTGCTCTTTTTTTTCTTTTTTAAAGAATAAACTAATGAGTGCTAGAGCTCTATGTGAAATAAACCTATTGTCAGTTCTTCCAGTTTACAGGTTAAAATCCTTGATTGATTTTTCTCTTATACCCAACATTTAATCCATAGCAAGCCAAAGATCTACCTTCAGATTATATCTAGAATCTGATCACTTCTCACCAACACCACTGCTGCCACCCTCATTTAATTCAGCACCTTTTCTCAACTAAATTATTATATAATAGCTTTTATTTTATTTTATTTTTTAAAAAGATTTTTATTTATTTATTTGACAGAGAGAGAGACAGCGAGAGAGGGAACATAAGCAGGGGGAGTGGGAGAGGGAGAAGCAGGCTTCCCGCTGAGCAGGGAGCCCGATGTGGGGCTCGATCCCAGGACCCTGTGACCATGACCTGAGCCAAAGGCAGATACCTAACGACTGAGCCACCCAGGCGCCCCCAATAGCTTTTATTTTTATAATGGCTTCCCTTTAGTCTACTTTCAGTGTATCAGGTTGAGTGATCTGGTTTATCACTGTGTCAGATTGGGTCACTCTTCTGTTCCAGATTGTCTAGTAAATTCCTGTTTTATTCACTGTAAAAGCTAACGTCCTTAACATGATTTAAGAGAGGTTTTTTTTTTTTTTAATATGTACCCTCATTATTTCTCTGGCTTCATTTTTACTATTTTCCCATGTATTCTACTTTACACTGACTACCTTGCTAGTCTGAACATATCAGGTGTACTACCTCAGGATATTTGTACTATTCTTATTGTTTGGTTGATGTTTTCCCAGACTTCTGTGTAGATCATTTCCCTACTACTTTGAAATAGTTACTCAAATGTCAGCTTCTCATCGAGGCTTCTCTTACTATCCTGTCTAACCCAATCTAACACTTCCTATTCTCCTTCCCTGCTTACAGTTTTTCCTTATTATTTATCTCTTTCTAATCTTACTATATAAGGTCTTCCTTATTTATCTTGTTTATTGTCTGTCTTTTCCATTAGATTATTGAACCATGAAGGGATTTTTTTTTATTCACTTCTTAGTCCTTGGTATCCAGAACAGTGTCTGGTATGTAGTCAGTACCTAATATATAAATTTGTTGAAAATTTTAGAATTTCTGAGAGAGTATTGATAAGTATTTACAGTTGATTCATTCTAGGTACTTGGGCCAACGTTAAAATATTCATTGGGGGCAATCTTAGAAGTCTGGACTAAGAGATCAGTCTGCTAAGACATTTTGCATCTTGCTTCTGAGCTTCAGTTAATGCAGCATAAAACAGAGATGTGATGGTATTATTAAACTTACAAACATATTTACTTTGGGAACAGAAAGATCTCTTTCCTCAAAACTTAAAAATGCTTTTTTAAAAAAAGATTTTATTTATTTATTAGAGAGAGAGAGCACGAGCGGCAGGGAGGGGTAGAGGGAGAGGGAGAAGCAGACTCCCCGCTGAGCAGAGAGCCCGATGCAGGACTCGATCCCAGCTCCCTGGGATCTGAGCTGAAGGCAGACGCTTAACCGACTGAACCACCCAGGCACCCTTAAAAATGCTTTATTAGAAGAGTTGTTTAAAAGGTTGGTATGTTAATATCTAGACCTTCTGTGATACAAAATTTGGATATTTGCTACTGTCTACCTAACAGTTGAATTTTAGGAATTAATCTGTATTGGGACTATAGAGTTCCACTCAGGGGGACAGTTTTTTCTTTTAACCAAAATATTATATGGAGTAATTAAGACAGTGTGGTATTAGTGAAAGAATAAACAGATCAGGGGCGCCTAAGTGGCTCAGTCAGTTAAGCATCTGCCTTCAGCTCAGGTCATGATCCCAGGGTTCTGGGATCAAGCCCTGCATCAGGCTCCCTGCTCGGCGGGAAGCCTGCTTCTCCCTCTTCCACTCCCCCTGCTTGTCTTCCCTCTCTCGCTGTCTCTCTCTCTGTCAAATAAATAAATAAAATCTTAAAAAAAAAATAAAAAGAATAAACAGATCAGTAGTAAGGAATAGAGAACTCAGAAATATACCAATATAGTCAATTGATCTTTGACAAAGGAGCAAAGGCAATACAAAAGAGAAAAGATAGTCTTTTTTAGGGCACCTGGGTGGCTCTGTCAGTTAAGCGTCTGACTCTTAATTTTTTTTTTTAAGTTTTTATTTATTTGTCAGAGAGAGAAAGAGAGCACATGCACGTGCAAGCAGTGGGGAGGAGGCAGAGAGAGAGGGAGAAGCCTGGAAGCCGGCTCATGACCTGAGCTGAAGGCAGATGCTTAACTGATTGAACCACCCAGCCCTAAGTGTCTGACTCTTGATCTCAGCTCAGGTCTTGATCTCGATCTCGGAGTTGTGAGTTCAAGCCCTGTGTTGGGCTTCTTGCTCAGTGTGGAGCCTACTAAAAAGAAAGGGAGAGAGAGAGAGAGAAAAGATAGTTTTTTTGATAAATGATGCTGAAACAACTGGACATCCACATGCAAAAAAAATGAATCTAGACACAGACCTTATACCATTCACTAAAATTAGCTAAAAATGTATCACAGACCTAAATGTAAAATGCAGATCTATAAAACTCCTAGAAGATAACATAGGGGAAATCTAGATAACTTTGAGTTTGGTGGTGATTTTTTGGGTATAATGCCAAAGGCATGATCTATTAGAAAGAAAGGAGCAACAAACAGAACTTCTTTAAAATTAAAAATTTCTGCTCTGTGAGAGACACTGTTCAGAGAATGGAAGGATTAGCCACAGCTCAGGAGAATATATTTGTGTAAGACATATAAAGAACTTTTATCTAAAATATACAAAGAACTCTTAAAACTAAACAGAAGAAAACAACCCGATTAAAAAATGGGTCAAAGGACCTCAACAAACACCTCACCAAAGAAGCTATGTTGGTGGCAAATAAACATATGAAAAGACACTCCATATCATATGTCATTAGGGAAATGCAAATCAAAACAACAAGGTATCACTATACACCTATTCGAATGGCTATAATTTAGAGGACTGACAACACTAAATGTTGAGGAGGATAGGGAGCAATAGGAACTCTCACTCTTTGATAGTAGGAATGAAAAAATGGTACTGCCTCTTTTTGGAAGACAGTTTGGTGTTTTTTTTTTTTTTTCTCACAAGGCTAAACATACCATACAATTTTTGTTTGTACCCATTGGTATTTATCCAAAGGAGTTGAAAGCTAATTTATACACAGAAACCTGCCCTTGGATGCTTATACATTCTGGAATAGACAAAACTATGGAGACAATAAAAAGATCAGTGGATGTGGGTGAGGAGAGAGAGATGAGTAGGCAGAGCAAAGAGGATTTTTAGGGCAGTGAAGAATAATCTTTATATTATAATGATGAATATATGTCACTCTACTTTTGTTCAAACCCACATAATGTACAACATAAAGAGTGAACCTTAAGGTAAATTGTGGACTTGATGATTGTGATGTGTCAGTGTAAATTCATCCTTGGGGGAAAAATAGTGTACCATTCTGGTGAGTGATGTTGATAATGGCAAAAGCCATGCATGTGTTTGGGGCAGCAAATATATGGGAAATCTCTGTATCTTCCTTTCAATTTTGTTGTAAACCTAAACTGCTCTTAAAGAAAATAAAGTCTTGGGGCGCCTGGGTGGCTCAGCCAGTTAAGCGGCTGCCTTCGGCTCAGGTCATGATCCCAGGGTCCTGGGATTGAGCCCCGCATCGGGCTCCCTGCTCAGCCGGGAGCCTGCTTCTCCCTCTCTCTCTGCCTACTTGTTCTCTCTCTCTCTCTCTCAGATAAATAAATAAAATCTTAAAAAAAAAAAAAAAGAAAAAGTCTTTAAAAAAAAGGGGGTGTATAAATGTTGCTTCCACTCTGGGTTTTGAGCCTTAAGACATCTGTGTGAGCACCCAGTGACGAACTGTATCTGTAAAGTAAAATCTGTCCTTCCCAAATCTGCTCTTCAGCACCCTTCATCCACAACCTTGGATCACAGAGCAGCCTACACGGCTCATCGACACGCTCTTAGGAGGGTCCCCAGCCTTGCTTTCTGAACTCCATTAAGCAGGAGTAAGACGGACTTTGTTTCAAAAGAGAAATTACCAAATCTCCACATTGAGGGAGACCTCCTTTTTTCTCAATCCAGCAGAGTAAAGGCTGACAAAACAACACAGTCTAAGCCAACACACTGTCTGTGGTGAAACTCTGAGATTGTGCAACATTGGGATTTTGTAACCTTTTTTTTTTTTTTTTTTATGATTTCACATTCTGAGATAGTAATTATGCCCAGGAAATTTTTCTTGAAGAAGTGGGTAAATTTTCATTTTATAATTTAAGCGTTATTGTGTATCATCAGTAAGGATTGGATATGTATGCCAGTAACAGAAAACTTGATAAATACTGCCTTAAACAAGTGAGAATTTACTTTTCTCATGTAATGTGAATTCCAGGGGTAGGCAATCCATAGCTGATGCAGCTGCCGAAGGATGTCATCAAGGAACCAGTATCCTATCTTCCTAGCTTACGGTTTTTGTCTTTTTGGTCAGAAGATGGCTGTTGTGGGGTGCATGGGTGGCTCAGTCGGTTAAGCAGCCCATTCTTGATTTTGGCTCAGGTCATGATCTCAGGGTCCTGGGATCGACTCCCACCTTAAGCTCCACACTCAGTGGGGAGTCTGCTTCGGGATTCTCTCTCTCTCTACCCCTGCTTCTTTGCGAGTGTGCGTGTGCTCTCTCTCTCTCCCTCTCTCTAAAATAAATAAATAAATCTTAAAAAAAGATAGCTGTTGTATCTCTGGAGACTTCATCAGAGTTTTCAGAAGGAAGAGGGAAAGATAAAGGGAAATCTCTTTCTAAGACTTTGTATTTTTCTGGTAGATAGTGGCCTCTCAGAGATTGATAACTAACTACCTTTTGTTGGCCAGAACTATGTTGGTATAACTTGGTATTTAACTCATCGTATCTGGAATTAGTATAGAATGGTGGTTAAGAGCATGGACCTAAGTTTGAAAATCAGTTGTGTTATTTCCTGAGTATGATTTTAACATCTATGTGCCTCAATTTCCCTCTATGAAAAGATTCTAATAATGTGTACCTACCAATACTTTATTGTTGAAAAGATTAAAGGAGTTAATATGTCATTATTTTAATGGATACCATTTGTACTATTTTAAGTATTAGTTATAATTTACCGTCTTCATTATATAGAAGAGTTACTGATATTGGAATTGTAAATTTGTCACTCAGGGAACTAATTTTTTTAGATAGGAAATAAAATAGCATTTGGATTAGGTGCTTTTGAGTATAGGGATGATTGAAAAAGATGGTAGAACTTTAAGGACTCTTGTGACTGCATTGCATTATTAAAATGGGTGGGTTAAAGTATTGGGGCCATTTTAATTTACTCATTTAATTCATCTTAGAGCTTGATGACTTTTAGGACTGTCTTGAACAAATTGTCATTTTACCACCAATCCCCTAAAGCACGTTCATCTCAACCGAAATTCTGTCTTATTGATAGAATGTTTGAAGACTTAGCTATGAATCGATAAATGATTTCGTTGGTATTGTTACCAGCCTTGCCAATTTATAATCACTCTACTGAAAAAAAAAATCAATTACTTCTCTATTTTCTTTTTAGCCCTATCTGCTTTGATATGATTGAGGAAGCATACATGACGAAATGTGGCCACAGCTTTTGGTAAGATGATTTTATTTAGCAAAATTGTCTTGATTTTTAACTTGTGTAAATGCAGCCAGTGAGAAGTTAGGTTTTTAAAATAATTTTGGTTATCTTATAATTTCTTTGATACATTTTTATAAGTTCAGCAGCTCAAGGCAGAAAGCATATGGTTGGTGCATAATTTCTGTGGAATACTTAGAGTTACCGTTGCCCTTACAGATGGATTTTAAAACTTTTGGGTTGATTAATTATTTATTATAGAGCTTTGATTACCGTTTTAGAAAATTGAGGGGTGCTGGATAATTAGGATGAAGCATGAAGCATCTTTAACTCACTTGTGGGGATAAGTGTGAGCCCCAGTAAAGGAGGTTAGAAAGTCATTGGAAAAGGATAAAGGGGGTTAAAAAGATCTGTGTTTTCTTCTTCAACATTTTGCTCAGTGTTATCGTTAGTTGCTTAGTCTTGTATATATGTCACATTAATCTGTATATTTAAAAAATGTTTAGTTGTGGTAAAATACACACAAAATTTACCATCTTAATAACCATTTTTAAGTTGAGTAATGTTAAGTTTGTTTGCATTGTTGTACAATCTCCAGAATTTTTTTATCTTGCAAAACTGAAACTATATACCCTTTGAGCAACTCTGCATTTCTCCCTTCCCCCCAGCCTCTGTCAATCACTATTTTACTTTGTTTCGTGAATTTGACTATTCTAGATACCTCATATAAGTGGCATCAAATTGTATTTTTGTGACTGGCTTATTAACTCACTAAGCGTAATGTCTTTAGTTTCATCCTTGTTGTAGCATGTGTCAAAGTTTCCTTCCTTTTTAAGGGTGAATAGTGTTCCATTGCATGTATATATTGTATTTTATTTGTTCATCTGTTAATGGACATTTGGGTTGCCTTCACTTCTTAAATGTTGTTTAGAATGGTGCTTTGAACATTGGTGTCTAAATATCTGCTTGAGATTCTGGTTTCAGTTCTTTTGGATATATACCCAGCAGCAGAATTGCTGTACCATATGATAGTTCTGTTTAATTTTTTGAGGAACCTCCATACTGTTTTCCATAGCTGCTGAACCATTTTACATCTCCCCCAGCAGTTCACAAGAGTTCCAGTTTTTCCACATTCTAGCCAACATTTGTCATTTTCTGTTTTTTTTTTTTAATAGTAGCCATCTTAATGGTTATGTAATCTGTGTTTGTTTAATTTCTTTTGTTTATTTTTTGTGTGTTTTTTTTGATTGGGGGTGGTATATTCTGTTTGCAGTTGATCATGTCCATAAATTATTTACACTGTTGATACGATATTTTTGGCTTAATATTATGTGTTCTAATAGTCCTTGTATTCTAATTCATGTTGAAGTCAGACCCATAATTTTATTCTGAAGTTGAATGTAATATCTGGTAGATTGATATTCACTAGTCAAGTACTGGGTGTTATTACCAGGTTGTAAGTATTTTCGTTTGATTTGGAGCTTGATGCATCAGTGTTAGGTATATCCAGTCTGCCAGTCATTTAAAAAGAAGTTTAGAATAAAAATCGCTTTCTTAGCTTGGACTATGTTTTTTATTAAAATATAAGTTATTAAAATAAACAATATGTACTCTTGGCTAAAAAACAACTCTTATTGTCCAGAAAGCTGTAACATGAAATGTAAATGTCACAATTTTTCTAGTCTTTTTTTTTGGTCTACCTCCTCAGAGGTTATGGTAAAGAGTAATGGTGTGTCCTTCAGAATTTTTTTGCTGGTTTTTTAAAAAAAGGCCATCTTGCCTTAAATAATATGGATTTCCTGCTATATCATTGCATTGACATTATTATGGTTCATGAATAACTTTCTGCTCCTTATTGCTACTGAAATTCTGGTCATGTGTGTCTTGCTTTTAGATTGATACATGTATGGTCTTGGTCTTTTCAGGCTTATTGTTTAACAGTAGTGTTTCCTTTGGTCCATTAATTGACCTAGCACCATAGCATTCCATGGGAAACCATGGAGACTTTGATCTCTGGAAAATTGGGTGATTTAGATTAGGCTTTCTCTGCCTTTGGTAGTATTGAATATTGGACCAGATAATTCCTGTTGTGGGTGATTATCCTGGGTATTGTAGATTGTTTAGCAGTATCCCTGGCCTCTACCCAGTAGCAGTCCCTTTTCTCACAAGTATGACAGCCAAAAATGTCTCCAGACATTGCCAGATATCTAGTAGGGGACAAAATTGCCCACATCTGAGAAATACCGATACAGAGTTAAAAAGCAGGGTCTTGAAGTTGGTAAACCAGGATTCTGGTTCTGGCTCTAAAACTTACCTTACATTTGTCCAGTCGCTCAACTGGTCTCTTCTGTTGTCCCCCTTTACCCTCCTCCCCCTTTTCTTCCTACTCCTTCACGTCCTCTTCTTTTATAGTTTAGAAGGTGCAGATGTTTGGTACAAATTATAAAGTGAGGATTTAATTTTTCCTAACTGCCTTCTTCTAACATATATTTACTGTGGCATTTTAAAAGGACACTGAAGAGTCTGCTAAATAAGTACAGTAATCTTGCTTCGCTGTGTTGTGATGTGTAATAAATTACTGATTGACTTTATGATTAAATAGGCCTGGCCTTTCCAATGATTCCTGTAATTTTCAAGGTGTGTCCTTAGGTCATCGTTGGAAAACCCCACTGGTTTCTTAAATATGTTTTTCCCTTCAAATAAAAATAGTTTAAGTTTAGATCTTTGTTATAACTCAAGTGATGTTATAACCTGAGTGTGTTTTAAAATATGAATGTGTTTTAAAATACCTACCAGGTTTTGGTAGGATACGAGACCATAAAGTTGAGAGGAGCTGGTAAACCTGGAGGCTCGCAGCCCATTGTCAGGCTTGTGAAACTGTGAGACATTTTGTACTTTTGTTTAAAGCAAAAGCTCATAATTATTTACCCTATCCTATCACATGAGGCCATTGGAACTTCATTAACGGTAGCCTATTGGATCAAATCTTCGCTAACTTGAACGCTGGCTTGTAATCTGGAGCAGAGCAGTGTTAGCATTTCCAGGCTCCGTCCAAATTATTAACACTAAATCAAATTGGACCACGTGAACTGTTTATCCCTCGTCTCACTTATAAATGGTAACTCTTTCCTAGTAACGGGTTGGAGATACTGTTCCCACTTGACAGTGAATCTGCTATTAGCTGTTGTCTAACCAAACTTAATGATATGATAAAATAAAAATATCTGGCTTCTTTGTGATGTAGAGATAAGGTTTGCTCTTTCCCTTTGCCACCTCCTGCTTGCCCCCTGCACCTTGTTTCTCAAACCTCATGTCTACCAAGTTCTGATTTACTATTTTTTTATTACAAATTAATTATAATTAATAGCCTATCTCAGTGTTGTTCATCTTCTAGCATATCTGTGGTCCAAGCTGGGTATCAGCTTGTCTTTTGGGGCTTTTGAATAATTTATCATCTTGTACCTTGCTATTAGTCTTTCTTTATACCCAGTTATTATATAGGACCACTGTACTGATTTGTCCTTGCTGTTCTTGTTATAGTCTCTTCTTTTTTGAGAATTTTCTGATTATTCACAGTTTTTTATATGTACTCACCGCTGTTTACAGAGAGAGAAAAAGATATTTATGATAAGGTCTCCATTTACCCTAGTGTCTACAATTACTTATAGAAAAATGAGGAGAAATCAGAAAGTTTGTGTATTGGGGGTGGGTGAATAGAGGGCTTCAGAAAACATTCGAAGAAGTTTTTAGATGGTTAAAGTGGCATAGTGTTCTGTATATTACAGGCAGTTCTCAAATAAAAATTATGCCCTAAAAGCTTAAAAAGAAAAAGAAAAAGATATTTATATCTTATAGGTAGGTTATACTTTTTTTATTTTTTTGGTAGGTATATACTTAATAGAAACAGAATAATCATACGTTTATAGAAAAATACTCATTTAAAAAATTATACAAGTATAGTTGACACAATTGTTATATTAGTTTCAGGTGTACAACATAGTGATTAGACAATTCTGTACATTACTTGGTGCTTACCACCGTAAGTGTAGTTACCAGCTGTCACCATACAGTGTTAACAGTATTATTGAATATAATCCCCATATTGTTCTCTTCATCTCCGTGACTTACTTATTTTGTAATTGGAGGTTTGTATTCGTCAATCCCCTTCACCTATTTTGCCCATGTCCCCATCCTCCTCCGTTCTGGCAACCACCAGTTTGTTCTTTGTATTTATGAATCTGTTTCTGCTTGTTTGATTGTTCATTGGTTTTGTTTTTAGATTCCACATATAAATGCAATCATGTGGTATTTGTCTTTTTCTGACTTCACTTAGTATAATACCCTTGAGGTCCATTCATGTTGTTACAAAGGGCAAAATTTCAAAATATTCATTCTTCATTATCAGATATATACTTAAACCCATTTATGTCAGCACATTCTGGTACTGAATTACTATTTTTAAGAGTTTCAGTGTGAGTAGCTTTTGAAAACTTCTCAGGTAGACCCAAGATATATATCCCTTTATCCCCCCTATTTTGAACACTAGTCTAGATACTTATCCTTCTTTTAGAATCCAAAATACCACATCTGTGGTGGTGATGGTCAAGTAGAGTTATTGTGAAAGAAATAATTGAGAATCTCTAGTGGTGTTTTATATGACCCAGAAGACATGTTTCTTTTTTGTTTATACCTATTTTTTTGGTGCATTGAACACTTACTTAGTTCAATTCTAACAGGTTATAGTGCTAGACATTGAGGGTACAGAGATGACTTAAAACAAATCCTTGCTTTGAATGAACAAATAAAAGAGGGGATGACAGTACAAAATAAGATAGTTACTATTTCTCAAACTAGGGCAGGTCTGCCCAGGGGTGGTAGTGAGGTAGTAGATACTATAAGATAAACTTGATGCATTTTGCATGTCAGTTTTATACAGTGGTATGTAATTTGATGCGTTTTCATTTTATAGTATAGATAGATATTACCAATGCAATGTGTAAAAGTCATTTGAATTTTTGTTCCTGAGGACAGTTCCTTCTCACTGTGTCCTGGACTACTTTTTCTTCTAGGAGAGGATTGTGTGGTAGTAAACCTACTGACAAGGGATATGATTAGGATACTGAAGATAGGAGAGGAGGATATTCTATTGGACTCTGGGATTCTTGTCTATTGACAAACTCTTTCACTCAGTTAACAACTTAACTTGTTCTTCTTACCATATTATTTGCTCATTTCTAACTATCATTTCTTTACAAAAGCCATTTGCTAAAACCCAGAATGCCCTTCTGCTTATCTGTCAACCCCTTGTCTCATCTTTAATAACCTTCCCAGAGTTTCTACTTCATGACTTGGTTTATTTGAACTTGGACTTTTTTAAGGGTTAATCTTGTCATTTGGGAATATTTTCTGGTAATATGAACTCATTTCTGTTTTCCCAAAGCAGACTATAAGTGTTTCTGTGTTGTAATTGCATAACTGCTTTATGCTTTTCCCTTGCAATAGAAATGAAAACATGAACATTTTACATATTTCCTTCACTGAAATTTCTACATAGGAAATTTTCTGTTAGATATGGAGCCTATCATGTGGTAATATGGTAATCCTAACCTTGTCATAGTTGCAAGAGGTGATGTTATTTCTGGAACACTGTACAAGTCATTTGTTTTATATATATTTGAGTATCTGTTATGTGCCAGCCATTTACTTAGATCTTTAGGTCCTTGTGCTGTGCTAGAGACCAGCACTGCATCAGTTCTCTATGATGTCCTTTTTATTTATTTATTTATTATTTTAAAAAGATTTTTATTTTGATAGAAATACAGCGAGAGAGGGAGCACAAGCAGGGGGAGAGGGAGAGGGAGAAGCAGGTTTCCTGCTGAGCAGGGAGCCCGATGTGGGACTTGATCCCAGGACCCCAGGACCATGACCCGAGCTGAAGGCAGATGCTAAACGACTGAGCCACCCAGGCGCCCTATGATGTCCTTTTTAAACTTATCTTGAAAGTACCAAATGTGAGATGAAAAAGTAGTTGTTAATTAGTACAGAGAAACCTGATGGATGTGGGTTCTGTTTTCATAAGGTAGAGTGAAGTAAGTGGGTTATAAAAAAGTAGCTTCGGGGCACCTGGGTGGCTCAGTTGTTAAGCATGTGCCTTCGGCTCGGGTCATGATCCCGGGGTCCTGGGATCGAGCCCCACATCGGGCTCCCTGCTCAGCGGGAAGCCTGCTTCTCCCTCTCCCACTCTCCCTGCCTGTGTTCCCTCTCTCGCTGTGTCTCTCTCTGTCAAATAAATAAGTAAAAAAATCTTAAAAAAAAAAAAAAGTCGCTTCAACTTATAAAGCTGAAGTAAATTTATAGTAATTTGGATACAGAATAAAAGAGGTGGTATCTTTTTAGGAATCTTCTTTGTAAATCACCCTTGTAATTTCTTAGAAGTAATTTTTTTTCTGATTGTTAGGAGCAGTGCCTTTTTACTATAGAAACTTGTAGACATCTAAAAAGAAAAAGTTTCCCATGATTTTATGACCCAGAGACATACATGTTAATATTATGATGAATATCTTTTTTGGTTTATTTTAAATGGATACATACGCAATTTTTTAAAAACAGAAATGTGATTGTACTGTATCCACTATGTTAGAGATTGTCATTTTTAGTTCATAAAAAGTGATATAGTGACTTTTTTTTTCCTAATGTCAATTTGATATTTTTCTGTGGTTTTTTGGATCAATATTTTTTTTAAAAGATTTTATTTAGGGGTGCCTGTGTGGCTCAGTCGGTTAAGCAGCTGCCTTCAGCTCAGGTCATGATCCCAGGGTGCTGGGATCGAACCCCACGTCCAGCTCCCTGCTCAGCGGGGAGCCTGCTTCTCCCTCTCCCTCTGACTGCCTCTCTGCCTACTTGTGCTCTCTCTGTATCTCTCTCTGTCAAATAAATAAATAAAATTTTTGAAGATTTTATTTATTTATTTGACAGAGAGAGATACAGTGAGAGAGGGAGCACAAGCAGGGGGTGTGGGAGAGGGAAAAGCAGGCTTCCTGCGGAGCAGGGAGCCCGACGAGGGGCTCGATCCCAGGATCCTGGGATCATGACCTGAGCCGCAGGCAGACGCTTAATGACTGAGCCCCCCAGGCACCCCTAAATAAAATCTTTTAAAAAAAATTCATTTTTTTTTTTTTAAAGATTTTATTTGACAGAGAGTGAGAGAGGGAACACAAGCAGTGGGAGTGGGAGAGGGAGAAGCAGGCTTCCCATGGAGCAGGGAGCCCGATGCGAGGCTCAATCCCAGGACCTTGGGATCATGACCTGAGCTGAAGGCAGACACTTAACGACTGAGCCACCCAGGTACCCCGAAAAATTCATCTTTAAAAAAAAAAAGATTTTATTTATTCGAGAGAGGGAGAGCATGAGCGGGAGTACGGGAGTGGCAGAATGACAAGCAGACTCCCTGCTAAGCAGGGAGCCCAAAGCAGTATTCCATCCCAGGACCCTGGGATCATGATCTGAGCTGAAGGCAGAGCCCAACCGACTGAGCCACCCAGACTCCCCTAGTTGAACAATATTTAAAAAGTTTTTTTAAAAAAGTTTTTTTATTATAAGACAATATATAATTGTAAAAAGTCATACATTACAGAAATATATATCGTAAGGAAGGAAACATTTCTTGTAATCTTCTTTCTTTAGCTATAACCACTGTTATTAGATTATTTTTCATGGCATATAGTTATGTATTGCAAGATGATTTTTTGGGTTTTTTTTGGATTGATGTTTATAAAATTATTTAGTCAATTTCCTAGTGTTTTGGTTGCTTCTAATTTATTTTGCTATTTACAGATAATCTTGAATTGAGCACCTTTCTATGTATATACCTCTGCTCATTTCCTTAGGGTAAATTCCTAGAAATAAAATCATTACACCAAAGGGGATACACAACCTTAAGGTTTTCCATACAACTTGCCTTCTGGAAATGTTGTGGCAGTTACATTTCCTTCAACAGTACATGAAGTTGTTTATACTCACATGCGCTCCTTAACTCTGATAGTATTTTCTTTAATTTTCCAATTCGGTAAAAAATAGTATATAATTTAAAATCAATTTTTTTATCCTACTGAAGGTGATGATTTTCTCATGCTTATTGACTAATGTTTGTCTTGTTGATTTTTCTGTTTTTCACTTTTTTTTAATTTGAATGTGTTCTTTTTGTATTTAAGGATATCAGCACTCCAAGAACATGAATAGTGTATTTGCTTAACTAAATCATAGTCATTTGCTTTTCTTGGGTGTTGTTACAAAGTATTTAAATTGCATAAACTTAAAAGTTAGTACATTTTTTTAAACATTCTATATCCAGTAGACTTGTTATTCAAGTTCATTTTTAAATATTAACTTTTGTATACTGTTATCTAATAAATGCTCTATGTATCTTTATTATGATAAAATATAAGCTGAAATAAATTTGATAACAAATTACTTGTTTTAAATGAGAAATAGAAGACTTATAGGCATTAATTTATGACCAGTTTATTAATCCTTCACTGATTTAATGAACCCTATTTTATTTTTTTTTTGCTAATAGCTACAAGTGTATTCATCAGAGTTTGGAGGATAATAATAGATGTCCCAAGTGTAACTATGTTGTGGATAATATTGACCATCTGTATCCTAATTTCTTGGGTGAGTCTTTGGAATGATTCTTTATTATTTAAAATATTCTATCCCCAAAAGTGTATGCTAGCACTAATTTATTCAGAAAACATAGTGTAGGGGTAAAGCAAGTCTTTCTCTCCTACTCACCTGGGTGCTTTCCTGGTCTTTGTTATTTTGTGATGTATTTTCCATACTATGTGTTGTTAGTACTATATTATATTGTTTTTAAGTTTCATAAAAAAAGAAAAATTGACACAACTCTTAGTTCTTACTACATAGATGGTGGGACAGAAGTTAAAGGGGATGCCAGAGGTCCCGAATACCTGTCTCTTTATACAGTGTAGTGCATTCCTGCTGTTTGTGCTTCTAGGGTAGAAGTGAGAGTCAAGGGAAGAAAGTGTTAATGGAGAGGGGGAAGAGGAGGTGGAAACTTGGGTAATTGGATTCCTGGATAGGTGAAGAGAGTCTGTGAACTGGGAGGCAATTGAAAAGTAAGAACTTGGAGAGGGAACTTAGGAAAAGAAGAAATACTGAGTGGTGTGATACTCTGCAGGACTGGACTTTATGGGCTAGGTTGGGTAGAAGGGAAATGAAAGTCCTGCAAAGCAAAATCCTGTGTCCCTGAACTCGGACACACATGGATTGATGCTGCTGTGTGGGCTCTAGAATTACTTTCCTATCAGTTGTCATAACTTTGGAAAACTTCTTTTGGAATGTTAAATACAGAAAGGAAGCTAATCTTCCGACAATTTTGGTGTTTACTAAAATTTTCAGGCAACATTCTTTAACGAGTCCAAAAGGTGGAGATTCCTTTATGTGAATTTCTAACTAGAGGGAGCATATATACTAGTATGGAAGAACTTTCAAAATATAGCACTGTTTTAGTTGGAAAGTGATTTCATACATTAAGTATATATTCTCACATATATCCAGTGAATAGTGAAGTTACAGTTACTGATTTTCTGAGCTAGAAATTATCTGGGTGATGTTCTAGTTTTTAACCTCTTTTTATGGAGAATAAATTTTTGTTTTGGATAATTGGAGTGTAAGTATGTTATGC
The DNA here is from genome assembly GCF_002201575.2 of Neomonachus schauinslandi. Classification (NCBI taxonomy): domain Eukaryota; kingdom Metazoa; phylum Chordata; class Mammalia; order Carnivora; family Phocidae; genus Neomonachus; species Neomonachus schauinslandi. The sequence goes on from NC_058408.1 coordinate 50,568,722, forward strand.
CCATATTTGAAGTCTTTTAATTATAGTGCAGCTTCTAATGTATTATGAATGTCAGCCATGGAAGTAACATTTTATGCTGATACATCTTTTCCTGTTTTTCTTCCCATCATCCCTTCCACTCTACTATTTGTACAGTAATAGTCAAATTCATAGGTTCCCACATTAGGTAGATAGGGATCCTCTGTGCATTTAGGATGCCATTGAGATCTATTTCTGAACATGGAATTCCATTTTTTTTTTTCCTTTACTGAAAAAAACTCAGAATTCTAAGTTCTTATTTCCATTGCTTCAGCATGAGATTACATGATTTATTTGTGTGGTGCCTGTCATTCTTGGTTGGGTTGAGGACCATGAACCTTTTGAAGTAATTTCAGATTTCTTCTTGACCATGGTAAAATAAGTATATGTTTTACAATATTGAAGGCTACTAGGTAGCCTTGCACTTTTTTTATTGTTAGGTTACGACCTTTACTATTTATTTATTTAAAGATTTTATTTATTTGTCAGAGAGAGAGGGAGAGAGCACAAGCAGGGAGAGTGGCAGGCAGAGGGAGCCCGGTGTGGAACTCGATCCCAGGACCCTGGGATCATGACCTGAGCCAAAGGCAGATGCTTAACCGACTGCGCCACCCAGGCTTCCCAGGACCCTTCCCTTTTAATACTGTACATTTACCTGAGTCATGGGTAAAGGGCTGAACTATGCATTTTCTGTAGCAGTGGTCTTCAAAACTTTTTGCTTGGGTGACTCATAAAAATTCTGAAAAATGATGTTCTTCATCACACATTGATCCCCTATTTAAAATTATCATCCTCAATTTTTCTTTATAAGTGTAAGTGGTTGTAAAGGATGTAACTTTAGGAGTATTATAAATCTGGTTATTTAAAAATAAAGCTTTTATCTCTTTTTAAAATGTATCCAGTGAGGGGCTCCTGGGTGGCTCAGTTGTTAGGCGTCTGCCTTCGGCTCAGGTCATGATCCCAGGGTCCTGGGATTGAGCCCCACATCAGGCTCCTTGCTCAGCGGGTAGCCTGCTTCTCCCTCTCCCTCTCCCCCTGCTTGTGTTCCCTCTCTCGCTGTGTCTTTCTCTGTCAAATAAATAAAATCTTGAAAAAAAAATAAAAAAATAAAATGTATCCAGTGAAATCTAAATCATAGTGATTTGGTATTTATCATTTATTTGAAAATAGACACCTTTCATTAACAATGGGAAATTTTATTCATTCCTTTTCTCTTTGAACTTCTACTCAAGTTATCGTCCACATAATTTTTTTTTTTTTAAAGATTTTATTTATTTATTTGACAGAGAGCACAAGTAGGCAGAATGACAGGTAGATGGGGAGGGAGAAACAGGCTCTCCGTTGGGGAGGGAGAAACAGGCTCTCCGCTGAGCAGGGAGCAGGATGTGGGGCTCGGTCCCAAGGCCCCAGGATCATGACCTGAGCCGAAAGCAGCCACTTAACGGACTGAGCCACCCAGGCGCCCCCCACATAATTTTATCCTTATATAATGTATTTTCACGTTTGAAATCCTTATCGATCTATCTGTAATACTTTTCTGTAACAGAAATGTATATAAATAGAAACTATAGACATAGAAATGTTTTTTTTTTAACATAATTTTTTATTAAGCATTTAAAAATCTCAAATATTTTTTCTGGGTTATTATTGAGTCATGAGTAGTATGCAATTGGTCAAATATTTACAAATTTTATAAAGTATTAGACAAATATTTATTGAAAATGTGCTGCTTACTAAGGTTTGGTGCTTTTTTTTTTTTTTTTTTTTTAAGATTTTATTTATTTATTTGACAGAGACACAGTGAGAGAGGGAACACAAGCAGGGGGAGGGGAAGAGGGAGAAGCAGGCTTCCCGCTGAGCAGGGAGCCCGATGCGGGGCTCGATCCCAGGACCCTGGGATCATGACCTGAGCCGAAGGCAGACGCTTAACGACTGAGCCACCCAGGCGCCCCAGTTTGGTGCTTTTCTTAGTTAGTTCTAGTACCCTTGGAAGTTATTACTAGGACAAGGAATCAGTTTCATTTGTATTCTTCTTATTTTTTTGTTTATTCATTTATTTAGGATCATCATAGTTTTTTAAAATTTGAGATATAATTGATATATAACATTATGTAACTTTATGGTTTTTCTTTTTAGTTTTAAAGTGTAAGTCTTGAGAAACTTTGCTTACATGAATAAGTTGATGGGGATTGAAGGAATTTTGTTAATAGTAACGTCACTCAGTTTTTTGACTTCGTTCTGACTTAAGAAATTAAGAAAAAAAGCATTGACTTATCAAAAACGATCTTAATGCTCAATTAGTTAACAAGTCAAGTCTTCCTTAATTTTGATGAAAGCAAAGAATTGGAAGCCAAACACTCAAAAAAGATTTGGTTTTCAGGTCATTATAATCATATAATTTTTTGTCAGGTACTTTGATTTTTCCTTTCCTGCCCTAAACACTATACCACAGACCCTTTTTCTTCTGACTTCCCTTCCCCCATCTCTTCTTCTACCTTCCATTGTATTCTTTTTCATTCTCTCCTTGTACCTTCGCTTCTCCAACACATTCACTATTCTTTCCATCCTACTTGGTCTTGAGAGCTCTCTTTCTTTTTCCCCGTTACTAGAAGGTTCTTGCAAGGTGTAGTCTTCCTGTCCCTGTTGCTATCTATCCTGCCCCCGCCCCCCCCCCAAATCCTGCAGTTGCTCTCCTCTGCTCGTGTCAAGACTTGCTCTCTAGCTCTCCCTCTCCCTCTCTCCAACTGCCTGCCTCCATCTCTCTCCCTCGCTCAGTCTCTTTTCCAGCTTTCTGTGTCTGTATTTAAAATTGATAATTGGAATTTTATCTCCCTTATGAATAACGTTATTATTCTTTGAAGAGACTACCTGAATGCTAAATTTAAAATACGTGTTTTAAAAAAAATAGAGCATATAACATCCTTACTATTGCCAGGTAGTGTCCTAAGTGCTTTGTATAAGCTAACTCATTTAATTTTCAGTCCTATGAGATGGGTGCTCTTGTTATCATCCTCATTCTTCAGGTGAGGAAACTAAGGCACAGAGAATTTGGGTTACTTTTATAAAGTTATACAGTAGTATTGGTGGAATTGGGATTTGGTCCTAAGCAGATTGTCTCACAAGTATATGTGCGTTAACTATACTCTCCTGCTTCTAAAAAGATAGTTACTAGAATGGAAGCTTTAGCAGTAGAATTGCATTGTTTGTTCTTAGTACTGTGGCCATTTTATGGATCCAGAGAATTATAATTATGGATATAGAATATCCTTCAAGTTCAGTGATAACACGAGATTTCTCAGTAAAATGCAGTTTGGTATACATGTGTAAAATATTACAGTTTAAGTCACAGTTGTTTTTTTTTTTTTTTGGAGATTTTATTTATTTGACAGAGAGAGACACAGTGAGAGAGGGAACACAAGCAGGGGGAGTAGGAGAGGGAGAAGCAAGCTTCCCGCCGAGCAGAGAGCCTGATGTGGGGCTCGATCCTAGGACCCTGGGATCATGACCCAAGCCAAAGGCAGATGCTCAACGACTGAGCCACCCAGGCACCCCTAAGTCATAGTTTTTATTCAAATGGTTAATTCTGTAACTGAAACATTAAACTCTTATTGATATACTTCTCTTTAGTCCCACTACATTATTTCAAGCTCTCCTTTCTCTTCCCTGGGTTATAATAGTAACTTTGCTTGTGAGATACATACCAGGCTCTTCAGAATCAGGCTCCCATCTATCTACATTTGCAGCCTGAATTCGTCACCCATTAATCATTAACAAAGTCACTTTGACCCTGTGTTTCAGCCATATTGATTTAAAGTCATCTTATCTCCTGCTCTTGTATGAATTTAACCCCCTCTTTCTCACACCCTTCTCTGAATTCTTTTTTTTTTTTTTTTTAAGATTTTATTTCTTTATTTGACAGAGAGAGACACAGCGAGAGAGGGAACAACACAAGCAGGGGGAGTAGAAGAGGGAGAAGCAGGCTTCCTGCAGAGCAGGGAGCCCGATGCGGGGCTCGATCCCAGGACCCTGGGATCATGACCTGAGCCGAAGGCAGGCGCTTAACGACTGAGCCACCCAGGCGCCCCCCCTTCTCTGAATTCTTTTTCACTTCTTTTTCTGCTTGATGAATCTCTGCATGTTATGGCTGAATTCTAGTGTCACCTTCTATGTGTAGCCTGCTCATTTATACTTTGATTGCTCCTTGTCCTGTGTTCTTTGTAAGTCTACTTCAATGATAGTACTGATTATCACATTACGTTATAACTACTACATCATATATGTTTGTCTTCCTACTCAGAGTTGCTTAAGTCTTAGATTGAATCTTACTTAGTTTGAGTCTTATTTATCTTTGAAGCTTGGATTCCTATTATGGGCTTGATACATCTCTGGTTTGTTTGGAAATACTTATAGTTGGATTGTGGTATAATGGAAAATATTAGATAGTTGGATTTGTATCCCAACTCTGTTTTGTATTGTCACCGTAAGTTCTTGATGCTCCCTCTAATACTCCCTCATCTCTAAAATGGGGAGAATAACCCATAGGATAATGTCTATAAAGTACTAGCCTAGTGCTAAATGATTTAGTGCTAGTTTCTTTTTCTTTATCAGATTTTTTGTTGTTTTTGTTTGTTGTTATCAGTTAATTTTTTTTTTTTTTTTTTAAAGATTTTATTTATTTATTTGAGAGAGAGAGAATGAGAGAGAGCACATGAGAGGGGGTAGGGCCAGAGGGAGAAGCAGACTCCCTGCCGAGCAGGGAGGCCGATGCGGGACTCGATCCAGGGACTCCAGGATCATGACCTGAGCCGAAGGCAGTCGCTTAACCAACTGAGCCACCCAGGCGCCCCAGTTAATTGTTAAAGACAGAAGAAAAGAATTTGTAGAATTGGTTAATTCAGTGGTTCAGTGATATGATCAAGTTCTTTCCATCTTTCTATTCCTCCATCCCAGCATGTATTGGTTCTTTGACTAGCTCCCCTCAAGATTGCAGGATGGCTCTGAGCAGTTCCAGATATCATCTCTTAATGAAGGGAGGGAAAGAATTTGTTTTCTTCCTATCCATTTCTTTCTGAAAGACAGCATACCCTTCATTGGTTAAAACTAGGTCACGTACTTAATCCCATTGTCAATTATTGCCAAGGGTATGAATGCCTAGATTGGCTTAGGTTAGTCAAGAATCATACCATTGGGCTGGGGTGAAACCTAGCTTTTCTGAAAGCATGTGGCTTGGAAAAAAATTATGTTGTTTTTAAAAAGGGGGGGAATGGTTTTGGATAGGGTAACTGACAGTATCTGCCATGATATTTATAGGAAAGTAACAGAAAGAAGAACAAATAAAAATCCTTAGTGTCTGCCTTACAGAATCAACCAGGTACCATGTGGAGGATGGAGCAGCCTCACACAGTGCTGATAGTGTCATCATTGAGACATGTACGAGGAAGCCCGTATTCCAGAGAATTCTCCTTTAGTAATAGCAGTAGTAATAATAGTTGTAGCATTAGAATTTGTGGCAAAATTGTTTTCTAATTTGAAATAAAGTGAAAACCTAATATTTTCTGCTTAGCATCTTTTTAATTTGGGGACTTTTAAAAGTGAAAATAGAACCCATTTAAACAGAACAATTAGATGATACATTTAACAATAATACAAATTTTAGGTACTTTTTGTTTTGTTTCTCTTTTCAGTGAATGAGCTCATTCTCAAACAGAAGCAAAGATTTGAGGAAAAGAGGTTCAAATTGGACCACTCAGTGAGTAGCACCGTATGTTTCAACTCTTATTACTATTTTTTAATAAATTTCAATTTGTTTTTATTGGTTAATTAGATATTAAAGCTTAGTATGTCATTGATTTTTTTTTAAAGAAAATTGAAGATTATTCTGTTTAATAAAGAACTTTGCTAACTGCATTGTCTGAAATTTAGTGATCATCTTTTGAAAGGTCTTCTGGGATCACATTGAGTCAGAGTTGGCTTGTAATATACAACATTTGGAGGATTATATGGCAGGGTGGAACTATGGTTGGTAATTTGGAAAAACTGTTGGAAGATTCTCAATTTAAGAGAATCAGTCCTAAATTATTGAGGGAAGTGAGCCTAACTTAATACCTTACCAAGTACAAAGTTGAAAATATGGCTAGACAAATAATATCTAAAATATGGCTAGATTGATTCAAGGGAGAAATAGTGTTTAATTTATAATTAGAAGGCTATGGGGAACCATTGGCTAGGAAGGTGTAGGTTAGAATATTATATTTTTGATATCTATGTAATAAACATATTAGGAAGAAGCAGTTAAACATTTATTTTAGGCTCCCTAAAACAATCTTCTTAGGAAGTTAACTGTGTTTCTTCATTTTTAGAATGGCCACAGATGGCAAATATTTCAGGATTTGTTGGGAACTGATCAAGATAACCTTGATTTGGCCAATGTCAACCTCATGTTGGAATTACTAGTGCAGAAGAAGAAACAACTGGAAGCAGTAAGTGGCAGTTGAACTTTAAAAATTTTTAAGTGGTGGTCTTTATTGCATTGAAAAAGATCTAGAAATGTTTAAAAATAATAGGGTAGTATCTATCACTTAGTCCATCCAATTTTATTCAGTAAGAAAGAGCATGTGCAAGGTATCACTTCCAACAGATTCCTCTTTTTCAAGTAAAAGAAAAGACAAATTTCTTATAAGTTGTAGTGGCCAGTTTATATTAAGAAAAACTGAGTGATAAGAAAGATCATGAGAAAGTACAGTTTCATTTTAATAGGGAACAATTACATTGGTCATTTTTCTTCTAATGGATATATTCCTTGCCGATCTTCCCTTTGGAAGAGAAAATAGAGATTATTTTTACCTACATAAGATCCTTTTAGCAGGTATCTGTTGGTGGCACCTGTAAATAAAGACATTTAGAAAGATGGGAACTGGAACTAAATATATCCTGTTTCATGTAATAAAATGTAAATAAATGTAAAATTGCATTTATTTCATGTAAATAAATATAAACAATATAAAATGTTTATATTTATAAACAATATAGTGAATTTGCATGTATTAGGATTTGAATATGATCCATTAGGAGCAACTCACACCTTAGCATAAGTAGATTCCCCCTGACCTAGCTTAAACAAAAAGGGGGTATCTGTTGACAGGGTAAGGGAGTGAGTAGCTGACATACGTGAAAAAGAACAGTTTAACAGCCGAATATTGGGAGGATTGGAACCACAGCCAGCTTCTCTGGAGACTATAAGGAGATGAGATCAGGCACTTGAATGTTGTTGGATCTTTCTTTGGTGCTTCTCGTGTCTATTTCTTCGAGACAGGTCTGATTTTCTTTTCTCAGATGTTTATAACATAATGTGGTTATTTGCACTTTCTTCATTTATGTTTTTTGATAGAAGAAAAGGGACTTTCCAGTTTCAGTTTAAAAAATTCTGTGGGTGGATTATTAATATAGCTTAGATCTGGATTCCATCTGATCAAATGGGAATCTTTATAGAAGAAGGGAGTAGTTGAGGTTATGCTTACCAAAATGATTCTCCCATTCTGGGAGGGGGGCAAGGCTGGTAGAAATTTCTCCCATATTTTTTGGGAGAGGGGGCTTTATCTTTTATTTATTTTTTTCTTTTAGTTTTACTGAGGTATAATTGACATACAGCACTGTATAAGCTTAAGGTATACAGCATAAATAATGACTTGACATACATGTATTGTGCAGTGATTACCACAGTTCTCTTCCTTTGCCCCCCCCTTGCACACATGTGTTTGTTCTCTCTCTCTCTCTCAAATAAATAAATAAATAAATAAATAAATAAATCTTTGTAAAGTAAATTAGGCTCTATGCTGGGCATGGAACCTACTTGGGATTCTTTCCCTCTCTCTCTTGCACACACCTGTGTGTGTGCTTGTGTGCGTGCTCTCGCTCTCTCTCTCTCTCAAAAATAAATAATAAAAAAATTGAAAGAAGTTTATATAAAAAGTTTCATATTGTAGTTACCCTTTTGACATATGCCTCTTTGTTTAGTTTTTGAGGTTTGTGTTGGTAAATGTAGATCTAGTTCATTTTAACTTATGTATCGTAATCCATTGCATGAGCATATCTATTCCCCTATGGTGGACATTTATGTTCTTACTAATTCTTAGCTGTGTCACTACTACATTTAATATTGTTATACATGTTTCCTTGTGCTCATGTATATACACTTAGTGATTTAAGGAATGAAATTACTTTTTATAGACGTGCACATTTTAACTTATCAGATATTTCCAGGTTGCTCTTTGGGTTTGTCCTATATAGAAACCTGGTATTTTCTCGTTTTTAGCTGTTGCCAATCTGACAGTAGTCCGGGGGGCGGGGGGTGTGGGTGTGTGTGTGTTGGATGTTGCTACTGTGTGTGTGTTGGATGTTGCTACTGTGTGTGTGTGTTTTGGATGTTGCTACTGTGTTTGTGTGTGTTTTGGATGTTGCTACTTTTGGTAATTGAATTTTAGTTGTATTGTGGTCAGACAACATGATTTATATGATTTTAGATTGGGTATTTTTCTTGATTCCATTTTATTTGCTTTGTGGGTTTATCATGGTAAGTTTCAGTTTTGTTTCCTAGTGGTTGCTTTTGTTTTGTTTTGTTTTTATTAGATTTTATTTATTTGAGAGAAAGAGAGAGGGAGAGAATATGGGGGGAGGGGAGAGCAGAGAGAGAAGCAGATTCCCCGTTGAGCAGGGAGCCTGATGCAAGACTCAGTCCCAGGACCCTGAGATTACAACCTGAGCTGAAGGCAGACCCTCAACCGACTGAGTCACCCAGGCGCCTGCTTTTGGGTTTTTAATATAATTGTTGTTACATTGTACCTTTGAGTAATATCCTTCATCTGTGTTATAGAAATCTTACAATAATATACTTCATTTCCTCTCTCATGGCCTTTGTACTATATCTTGTCATATTTTATTTCTATATACTGATAGGGGTGTGTTAAAAATACAGTTTTGTCTATTTTTCATTAATTGTGATTTTTTGCTTAATGTATTTTGAAGACATGTTTAGGATTGTAATGTCTTCTGGACATACTATCCCCTTTACCATTATGAATTGTGTATGTTTATTCCTGGAAATATTTTTTGTTCTGAAGTCTGCTTTTATATTTTTTGATGTTAATATAGCCTCAGTAGCTTAGTTATGATTAGAGCTTCTGTGGTATATCCTTCTTTGTTTTTTTTACTTTATTCCATCATTATCCTTGTGTTTTAAAATGTGTCTCTTTAATAGTATGTAGTTGAGTTTCTTTTTTTATTTATAATTTTTTTTAAAGATTTTATATATTTGTCAGAGAGAGAGTGAGCACAAGCAGGGGGAGCATCAGGCAGAGGGAGAAGCAGGCTTCCCGCTGAGCAGGGAGCCCAATGTGGGACTCCATCCCAGGACCCTGGGATCATGACCCGAGCCGAAGGCAGACTGAGCCAACTGACTGAGCCACCCAGGTGTCCCTGAGTTTCTTTTTTTAAACACAATCTAATAAACTCATTTAATTCAAGTTCTTAAGTTCATTTTAATGTAATATAATTATTGATATGGTCAGGTTTGAGGTCTGCCACTTTGGTATTTTCTATTTTTCCATATATTACTTATTCTGTATTCCTCTTTTCTTGCCTTCTTTAGAAATTAAGTTTCTAGGATTCTCCATGTTAATATTACATTTTATCTTCTCTATTTTTCACATACTTTTAAAATTGTATTTCTAGTGGTTTCTCTAAAGGTTATAAAATACTTTTTATAGCTAACCTTGAGTTTATAGTATGCCACTTCAAGGATGATGTATTCATAGTCAATACTGAATATATACTATTTTATGGAAAATGTAAAGTTCACAATAATTCAGTTTACCAAAATCCTGCTTTTTGTGATTAACTATTATAAACCACACTAAATAGTTGTTTTTGCTTTAAATAGTTAATAGCCTTTTGTTTCTTTCTTTTTTTTTTTTTAAAGATTTCATTTATTTATTTGACAGAGAGAGAGACAGGAGAGAGGAAACACAAGTAGGGGAAGTGGGACAGGGAGAAGCAGGCCTCCCGCTGAGCATGGAGCCCGATGCGGGGCTCGATCACAGGACCCCGGAACCATGACCTGAGCCGAAGGCAGCCGCTCAACCGACTGAGCCACCCACGTGCCCCAATAGTTAATAGCCTTTTGAAGATATGATGCAAAAAACACCCAGAAAAATAAAAAACCCTCTTTAAGTCCAATATTTACCCTTTTAGCTGTTTTCATTTTTTTCTTGCATATCTGAGCTGGCATCTGGCTCATTTCCTTTTGTCAATATAACTTTTTTAACTATTTCTTGCAGAGCTGATAGTTCTGTTCTCTATGGAAGTCTAGTTTTTTTTTTTTTTTTTCTTTTTAGTACTTTTCATTATCTCTTTGCTTCTTTATTTTTGATGAAATTAGCAGTCATTCTTACAATTCTTTCCCTGAAGATAGTATAGCCTTTTTCTCTCTAGTTGCTTTTAAGATACTCTTTTTTTTTTTAGAGATACTCTTTTGACATTGGTTTTCTGTAGTTTGATAGTTTTTGGTTTTATTTAAAAAAATATTTATCCTGTTTGTTTTACAGTACCAGAGGATCTGTTCTTTGAGCATTGTGAAGGTTTATTCAGCCCTATGCTTTCCTTTTCCTCTAGTATTCCAGTTATATGTTAGAATGTTTTATATTATCCTACATATTTCTGGTGTTCTCTTTTTATTCCTTTCTCTCTACGAATTGGTATAAATAACTTATATTGGACTGTCTTTGAGTTCATTATTTCTTTCCTCAGCTTGTCCAGTCTGCTCCTAACCCCATCCAATGTTTTTTTATTTCAGTCTTTGTATTCTTCATTTTTTTTCAATGTTTATTTATTTAAGTAATCTCTACACCCAATGTGGGGCTGGAACTCATGACCCTCAGATCAAGAGGCACATGCTCATCTGGCTGAGCCAGCCAGACACCCCTGTATTCTTCATTTCAAAGATTTACATTTTGTTCTTTCAATTTCTTTTCTGTAATTCATTTTTTCACTTGTTTTGTCTACTTTTCCTCTTAATTCCTTAATAATTTTTAGTAATGTTTTAAAGTCCTTTTTGCCCATTCCAGCATTTGGATCATCTGTTAATTTCATTCTTTTGCCTGTTTTTTCTTTTGACTTTCCACCTTCTTTGCATGTTTTTTAATTTTTTAAATTGTAGTTTAGACATTTTGTATTCAGAATTGGTATAGAGACTATAGTAGTTAATACTATCTTCCAGAAAGGTCTTGCCTTTTCCATTTTCAGGGAGCAAGGATAAGAGATTGATTCTGGCCTAATCAGGAATTTAGCTGAGTTGGGGTTCAGTTGTTGCTTCACTTTCAGTCCGTTGACTTAAAGTGTATAGTTGACCCTTGAACAACATGGGTTTGAACTGTGCAGGTCCACTTACAGACAGGTTTTTAAAAATAAATACTATAAATGTATTTTTCTTGTGATTAAAAAAAAACATTTTGCTATCTCTAGCTTACTTTATTGTAATACAGTAATACAGAATACAGTATATAATACATATGCAAACTATATTAATCGACTATGTTATAAATAAGGCTTCTGGTCAACAGTAGGCTATTAGTAGTTAAATTTTTGGAGGGTTGAAAGTTACACATGGATTTTTGACTGTGCTGGTGGTCGGTGTCCCTAATTCCCTTGCTGTTTAAGGGTCAACTGTAGTATTTTACTTTTTAGTTTATCCCTTTTTTTATTGTTACTGTGGGAGTAACCTTTTACATTGTAATCTGAAGAGTATTGGTTACTATTTTTTAATTTAAATATTTTGTATTGTGAATGTGTCTGTATATACCAGTTCTTTGAAATTTTAGTTGCTTATTCTATGTACTATTTATATTGTCACTTTTTATAAATATTCCTTTTTTTTTTTTTTAAAGATTTTATTTATTTGAGGGAGAGAGTGAGAGAGAGAGCATGAGTGAGGGGAGGAGCAGAGGGAGAGGGAGAAGTAGACTCCCTGCTGAGCAGGGAGCCTGATGCAGGGCTTGATCCAGGGACTCTGGACTCAGGAATCATGACTTGAGCCAAAGGCAGGTGCTTAACTGACTGAGCCACCCAGGTGCTCCTATTCCTCATGTATTTTGAAGCACATGTTTTCTGAAATTGTTTCAGGGCCTCATTTATGTTCTTTACGTTTAATTATTAATTGGGTGTTTGTATTTTCTCTTTAACAATTTTTATTAAAAAAAATTTTTTTTTTGAAGATTTTATTTATTTGTCAGAGAGTGAGAGAGACAGAGAGAGCACAGGCAGGGGGAGTAGGCGGGCAGAGGGAGAAACAGGCGTCCCGCTGAGCAAGGAGCCTGATGTGTGACTTGATCCCAGCACCCTGGGATCATGACCTAAGCTGAAAGGCAGGCGCTTAACTGACAGAGCCACCCAGGCATCCCTATTAAAAAATTTTCAAAATAAAAACCTTTGCAATGCAGAGAGGTATATTAATTTACTAATATGATTATGGATTTAATTTTTTTTAAAGGATTTTATTTATTTATTTGACTGAGATACACAGCGAGAGAGGGAACACAAGCAGGGGGAGTGGGAGAGGGAGAAGCAGGCTTCCCGCTAAGCAGGGAGCCCGATGAGGGGCTAGATCCCAGGACCGTGGGATCATGACCTGAGCCTAAGGCAGACGCTTAACGACTGAGCCACCCAGGCACCCCTGATTATGGATTTAAAAATTTTTCTTCCAGCTATCAGTTTTTGGTTCATAATCTTTATTGTTTTCAATGCAAAGAACTGGAAATTACTTGACTTATAAAAAGATTTGTTATCTAGTCTTTACGTAAGAGTAATTAGTTTATAGAAGATTTGTTATTTTTAAAATAATATTTATTTATTTATTTGAGAGAGAGTGCATGCGTGTTGGGGGAGAGGCTGAGGGAGAGAATCTCAAGCAGATTCCCTGCTGATTGCTGGGTTCAATCTCAGTACCCATGAGATCATAACCTGAGCTGAAATCACGAGTTAGATGTTTAACTGACTGAGTCACCCAGGTGCCCCCAGATTTGTTATTTTTATAAAAAGTTTTGTTATCTAGTCTTTTTTTTTTTTTTTTTTTTAAAGATTTTTTTTTTTTATTTGACAGAGAGAGACACAGCGAGAGAGGGAACACAAGCAGGGGGAGTGGGAGAGGGAGAAGCAGGCTACCCGCAGAGCAGGGAGCCCGACGCGGGACTCGATCCCAGGACCCCGGGATCATGACCTGAGCCGAAGGCAGTCGCTCAACCGACTGAGCCACCCAGGCGCCCTGTTATCTAGTCTTTACTTAAAGTAATAAGCTTTTTTAAGCAGCAGTATTTTATTTATTTATTTTGCTCTTCTAGAGACTTTCATACCCTAGACACTGTATCAAGGTAAATTTCAGGGTGGGTAAAAGATACATCTTTCTCCCGCCTACCATCCCTTTTTAAACTTCTTTAGAGAATGAAAAGAAATTTTGAAAGAAGAGGTTGGAATTTAGAAATGGAAGGTTGTCTGATGAACAGATCAGTTTTAGGAAGACAAATATTGAAGGTTGAGAATTTGGGAATTAATTCCCTTTAAACTCTGTGTCTACATATGCTTTGAAAGGTCTACATGTGGTGGGGCCCCTGGGTGGCTCAGTTGTTAGGCGTCTGCCTTCGGCTCAGGTCTTGATCCTCGGGTCCTGGGCTCGAGCCCCGCATCAGGCTCCCTGCTCTGCGGGAAGCCTGCTTCTCCCTCTCCCGCTCCCCCTGCTTGTGTTCCCCTCTCTCACTGTCTCTCTCTCTATCAAATAAATAAATAAAATCTTAAAAAAAAAAAAGGAAGGCCTACCTACATGTATCCTCAGCTGTTGATAGCTGATGTAGCCAATCATAATACCAGAAGTGCATATCCTTTAGAATTTTTTTGACAGTTTTAAGGAAACTATGTATTGATACAGAGAAAAATTATCAGATAAAAGTAACATTTGTGTAAGATATGCAATATGACTCATTTGTGAAATTTTGCCTTCTTATTTTATAGATTAAAAATCTGAAGCCAGGTAGGGGAGACATTCATAAGATTTTACAGGGTTTTTGGGTTATAATCCTAGAACTTTTGACTTCCTGACATACCTGGGAAGTTTTGTCTTTTGTTTTTTCTTGTTCCCCTGCTCCTCTTTGCTTTTTCCTTCCTTTGAAAAACAAAAGCTAAGTAAAATATTCTCCTAATTTACAAAGTCAAATGATCTTACAAGGTTTATAGCAAAAAATCAGCAGTCCTCAGTTACATTACTCCTTCTCCTTAATATTAACTCCTCGGAGCAAACTTGTTTTTACTTACTTCTTATTCCTAAATAACATGCCTGCATTGTTCTACTTGGAAAGTCTTCCCTCAAGGAAGGAATGGAAACATTTCTTCCCTCAAAATTCCAGTTGCCTTCCTGTTGAGAATCTACTTAAAGTGAACTCTTCTTGGGAAGATGAACTCATAGTAACTAAGCTCATAAGGGCCATATTATTCATTTATAGTAAAATATATAAAGGTTAGTTAGACTAATCTTCTCATAGGTCTGAGCAGTATATTTTTACCCAGCTGGAAAGTTATCTAGAAGACAATATCAGAAGGATATGGAATTGGGACATGAAGAGTTAATGATACAATTCACATCTTTAATTGTATTGGGCTGTAATCAAGCAGTTGCTTCTGTTTTCATAGTAGAGATAATCTTACCTGATTTTTAGAATAAAAAAGTTAATTGCAGAAAAGATTAGAAAATACAGAAAAGTAATGTTTAATAAAAAATTGAAGCATATTCCTTTTCAGATGGCATACATGGTCACTTTTGAGACAATTGACTGTAAACCAGATGGGACAAATGTGATAAAACTTGCTATATTGCAGAGCACTAAGGGTGGAGAATAAGAGTCTAAATATATTTCTTCTTTCTTCTTTTTTTCCTAAATGTTTCTTTTCACTTTTATTCCAGTTTCCTCATCTGAAAATGAGATAATTAGGCTAAACGATCATATCATTTACGGAAGCTTTGGCAATTGTAAGAAATTATTAGAGAATTAACTTATTATACTTTACTTTTAGTAGTGGGTTAAATGACTTATTTAAAGGATTACTTTGCTGTTCAATTTCTGAGACAGTTCTAACAAAACATTGTATGGGTATTTTATTTTGATAAAATTGGCTATATTCTTCCCATTTTTAAGCATTTTCTTTTTTAATCGTCTATTGTTTCTTGTATGTACACATATTAAATTATAGTTTCAGAAATTTGCCATTTATCTCGTTTCTTGAAATTATTCCTTTAAAGAAGATTAAATTGCAGAAGAGATGCCATTTGCTAAATTGAATTCCAAGTGTACTTAGTTGGTCCTAGTTTTCCTTTGACCTTGAGGCTTGGGGGGCTTTTTCCCCCCTTCTTTCTACAAGTCAGTTGCATTCTTATTTACATGTCATAGTTGATAGGCTAAAATGAAGTATTCAAAATTAGCATTTTAAAGATAGTTTGTGCACATCCTTTGCAAATGAATTAACAATGTTAGCTGTGTATGTTCCTTTTTGTATAAAGATGTGGTCTCTGCTCTCAACCAAATAGTCTGTAGACAGTTATAGATAATCAGTGTAAAGAAATCTCAAAAAAGATGCAGAGGATATTTTTCATCATTGTTGGGACACAGAGCTCCTGTCAGTTTGTTCTGTGTGATAGTTTAACTTTTCAGGTATGTCTAAGGTCCAGTAAATACCAGTTTGTTTTGCGAGATGCCAGCGCATCACTTTTAAATCTTCATGATACTGTGTTTTATAAGTTTATTCAGTTGTGAAACATTAATTCAGTTATGTTAATTGGAATATCCTAATGTGATTGTCACTTCATATTTGTTCTCTCTTGTCCTTATTGTCTTGACTTAAACATTTCATTGACCTATTTTGCCTCTTACCTTTAAATATAAAGATTCCTTCTCCTCAGAGGGGATAGACTCTGGTAGTGGGATGTCCATGCCTTTGTGGTATGTGTAATATCTTAGTGATGTTCCAAATTTTGACTGGCTTATTCGTATCATCTGGGGACTTGTTAAACAAAGATTCCTGTTCCTGTGTTTATTTCAACAAATGCCCCAGATAATTCTGTTGCAGAGCAAGGTAAATGAAAATTTATTAATCTTTGTTATTTATTTATTTTTGTTTGATTTGGAAGTGATTTACTGGGCATTATTATTCTTCTTTTCAAATATATAAGAAATCAGAGTTACCTTTGCTTATAAGCCATCTCATTCCATTTTTAGCTTTTGATACTCTTTTACATATATTCATTCATCAGGTTCACCTGGAATTCCTTGGTTCTTTGTGTGAATTTTAACAGTAAAAGATAAATATTTGCAATTTAAATTTTATATCCAGAAAATGTCAAGCTTATAATTATCTTTTATCTGTTACATTTTTGTTTCACTTAATAATTTGGGTTATTTACTTCTCCCTCCACTCCATTATATTAAAAGATTTGTTTTTAAATGTTTGATTTTGACTGAAGTTTTCTATGGAAATATATTAATTCTCACATCTGTGTAAGTAGGTAATAACCACAAATAGTAAGTTTAATTTCTGAAAGGTATGGATTCCTTCCCATTTATTATGCTTCTTATTTTCTTGGAAATGAAATTCTTATGGAGAAAGTGATCTTAGTATCTAGGAACTATGTTGATTCCACTGTGATTTTTGTCTTGGTGTTCTGTTAGCTTGGTTGGAAGAAAAAGCTAGGACAGATAACAGAATTGCTATTTTCACGTAAATAGTTTTTTCAGCATGGTAGATGAGGAATGTAATTTAAAACACCTGTTTCTTACAATTTAGTTTTAGTTTTGGGGAAAATGCCTTGCTTTTTTTTTTTTTTTAAGATTTTATTTATTTCAGAGAGAGGAGAGAGAGAGGAAGAGCACATGTAGGGGAGAGGGGCAGAAGGAGAAGCAGACTCCCTGCTGAACAGATAGCCTGATTCCCGGATCCATCCCAGGACCCCTGATCATGACCGGAGCTGAAGGCAGAGGCTTAACCAACTGAGCCACCCAGGCACTCTGAAAATGGCTTGCTTTTAAAAATGCCAGTTAGTAAACGGGAAAACTGATTAAATAGAAGTAATAGGCTAACTTAAATGGATTCATGAATTTGCTTCATACTGGTTATACTGTGGTGTTAAAGAAAACTTTGAACTCGTAGTTATATTTTTAAAAGAACAATTATAATTTTCTATTATAGGAATCACATGCAGCCCAACTACAGATCCTTATGGAATTCCTCAAGGTTGCAAGAAGAAATAAGAGAGAGGTATATTATTTTGTATCTTTTACATAATGTTTCATTTACTGTTGCTGACTATTCCCATTTCCCCCCATTTTTGTAAAGGCATTTCGTGCTAAAAAGTTTATTTAAACATTTAAAAAGCATTTGAGTTGTAGGCAGTTTTCTAACTCTTTGTTATTTTAACTTCTTTTACCTTAGAACTTGATATTTTAAAAATCCCTTTTTGGAGATGTGCTGAAAAGTTTTTTGTAGGATTGAATACAATGACTTACCTCAAAGTGATAAAAAAATAGAAAATAGAATTATCATATGACAGCCTACCCTTCACCCTGAAAACAGAATTTAGGAAACTTCAGATAATAAAGTCTTAAGTAGAGAGTGTTGCAAATTTTTCTTATGGCAAAAATGCATACTGGGGGAAACTACAAGTAAAAATATTGCTATCTATTTAGAACCTGGAAAGTATAAGACATGAACGATAGCGAAAAGATAATTTATTTTATTAATAATCTTATAATCAGAATGTTTTAATTTAATGTTCATAAAATTCCTTAGTCATTTCACACTTATACAAAATATGGGAAATTAAAAGGCAAAATCCTGTGCTATGGGGAGAAGGCTAATATAACTTTGAAAGCAGTTTATATATTTAAATTCCTAACTGTCACAAATCTTATATTTTTATTTTAAGTTGTCTAATTAGGTTGTTTTTTTTAGTCATTTAAAAAATATATGTAATGTCTATAATGTGCTAAGTTCTAGGCTATTACTTTTGAAAATAAAAACATGAGAGATGTTTTTATTTTGATGAAGTACTGTTAGTGTGCATTGTCAGAACCTTTACATGATCTTAGTTTGATATTTCCCCTTTTTTTGATTATTCATGATGTCTATTTTTTAATTTTTTCTTAGTTCAAGTTGGATTTTTCTGTATTATGATATTGTTAATAGCTAAATATTCTTTATATGGTTTATGACTTTTTCTCTTATCCTTAAGTTTTGCTGAGCTAATAATTGTGATTTTAATATGTCTATTAACAAAAAACATTATCTTCACTATACTTTTAAAATTTATTCCTCTCTATTGCTTCTTGGCCTTTTGGCTAAGATCACGTGTAAAATTTATTCCTCTCGATTTTTTTTTTTCCTTTGTTGGTGGGTACTTTTTAAACTTTGGTATACATAAGAATCACCTGAAGATCTTGTTAGAATCCAAGTTCTGATTACGGGTGTATGTTTCAGAGCCCCATAATCTGCATTTCTAGCAAGTTTCAGGTGATGATACTTTTGGTCCTTGGAGAGTACACTTTGAGTAGCAAAGCTGAAAATGTTATATCTGGAAATAAAATTATTAATATGTACACTCAACATCTTTTTGTTATAGAAAATTCTTTGGAAAAGTGATGGTTTTTTCGTATTCCATATATACCTCCCAACTTTAAAACAGAATGTGAAATTGTTTTGCAGTAGTTCCATATGCTTCTTTCTGCCTTAGACTTTGAAACTTCATTGAAAGTGGGATTAAGGACATGAGAAATTACCTGATAATGAATGAATAAATGACTCAATTAAGTGTACAGTCCAAACATGAGGATGTCTGGGGGTTAAATTAAATGGCTCATCATTATCTGTGTCCTGCATTATTTAATGTTTTCGTTAGCCCCTGAGGTTTTGCATTGCTTTTCTAGGGATCTATTAATGCTTGCAAAAAAATTGTTAGATTCAAAAACTCTCCGGTAATAAGGATACAGCATGTAACTCTAAAAAAGAAACTGAAGATTCTGAGATTAATTCCTTCCTAGCAAGCTGTCAGGTTAGCCTGTCACAGTTTCATTTGTGCTGTCAGTTCCATGGGACTTCTGGGCTGGAGATAGAGGACTTTATTATGGCACATTTGGCACAGCTGCTGCACATTTGCCTGTTTCTCTGGCCCTCAAGCCCCGCAGGGGCGACATAGAGATGGGCTCAGGTGAATGGTGCACATAAAGTGGATTTATGTAACAACTAAGGAGCCCTGAGCTTAGGAAATCCCAGTCTTTTAAAGGGGTCTGCTGGAAAACCTGTCTAGTCTTTGCCCTTCAGGGAGATACTTTTTTTATCATATTGATCAGAAAACAAATCTGCCCTCTGTCCTGGAAAAAGTCACTATTTCTGTCTTGCCAGGGTATTTGCTGTAGAAACATCCTTGAAAAGATAATTTGGAACAAAAGCTATGACAGCATGTTCTGAAATGAGAGATATCAATAGAGGGTTGTTTCCTAGTAAGTGACTCTTCCTTGTGATAGGAATTTGTCCTCTCTCTGATGTGGTGGCTGATGGCCTTGACTAATACCTTCTAAGATACTGTGTTTGATCACATAGCTCTTAGTATCAGTGTTTCTATATTTTTGTCATTAAATGTCTGGGTTAATTGTGCTGTAGAATTTTACAGCTTAACTTTAGTTTGATCCTTGTGATTGGATGATTTCTTTTCCCCCCATGAACCATATTTTCTAGTGGTAGGCAATTTAACTGAGAAATGCACTAGTTCTAAGTACTTCAGGATATTGGTGCCTTTTTTGTGCACTGATTATATTGTCAATACATTTTGGTTTTCTTTTTTTAATGTACCCAAGATTGAGTGATTTTGAGTATTTCAGGTTTAATTATACAAGAGACTCCAAGGAGCTAGGTTAACAAAGTTTACAAATTTGAAAATTTAGTGCTAGGTTAACAGACTTTAAAAATTTACAATTTTTACAAAAAACTTAAAAATTACATTGAATTTCATAAATTTCCTCATAATTGGAATCAGGTACAGTAATGCTATGTAATCATAATAAACTTTAGTCTAGGGGTGCTTGGGTGGCTCAGTCATTTAAGTGTCTGACTCTGGATTTCATCTCAGGTCATTATCTCACGGTTGTGAGAACGAGGTGGGACAGGCTTTTTCCTGGGTGTGGAGCCTGCTTGAGATTCTCTTTCCCTCTCCCTCTGCTCCTCACCCCCTTCCTCCCATTTGTGTGCACGTTTTCTCTCTCTCTCAAATAAATAATAAAAAAAACACTTTATTTTAGGAAATTAGTTGATTAATACCTCAATTTAGTACAGACAGAATGAAGTGAATGATTATATGTTTTGCATATATTATAAAGTATTTGCATGCTTAATCCTCAAAATGAATGTAGTTGTTAGAGGTCTTATCTCCTGTTGTATAATTTATACTTGAACTTATTCAAGCAAAATATAGACTGAGCAGGAGGCAAACTACTACTTTTGAATTTATTTTCCTAAGATTAGCATTCAGACATTGGAAATTAACTTTGTGATCTTAGACTTAATTTTTATTGAGGTTATGATGAGTGTTGGTTTAGATATTGATATATACCAGTCTAAGAAGTTAAATCTGCTTTTCAGATTTAACATACTTATTTTCTTCAATATCACATCTTGCTAGTCCTTTTTGGGCTGTTAGAACCCTACATTCAGGGGCGCCTGGGTGGCTCAGTAGGTTAAGCATCTGCCTTCGGCTCAGGTCATGATCCCAGGGTGCTGGGATTGAGCCCCGCATCGGGCTCCCTGCTCAGAGGGAAGCCTGCTTCTCCCTCTCCCTCTGCCTACATCTCTGCCTGCTTGTGCTCTCTGTCTCTCTGTCAAATAAATAAAATCTTAAAAAAAACTCAAAAAACCCTACATTTAATTTTTGAGTTATTTTCCCCTACTGACTCTTTTTCAAATATTAAGAGAAGGGCACATAATAGTAGGCATTTGCATTAGTTATCTATTATTGTGTGACACGTTATGCTCAAATTTGATGACTTAAAAAAGAAACATTTAATATCTTGGGTCAGGAATTATGGTGCGATGTAATTGAGTGCCTTGGCTCAGAGTTTCTACCAGGCTACATTCAAGGTGTTGCCCAGGGCAGCAGTTACCTCAAGGTTTCACCAGGATAGAACCCGTCCAAGCTCACCCACTGGCTACTAGATAGAGATACCAATTTCTTGCCACATGGGCTTCTCCATAGGTAGCTTTCTACATGGCTGCTGGCTTCTCTCAAAGGGAGCAAGTGAGAAAGAGCATTTTGAAGATTGCACTTATATAATTTTTATAACTTAACCTTGGAAGTTACATCCGCACATGTGCTGTTTTCTGGTCATTAGAAGCAAATCATTAAGTCCAGCCCACACCAAGAGAGGGAATTACATGAGTGTGTGAATACTAAGTGGGAATCTTTGGAGGCTATCTTAGATTCTGCCTACCACAGCATTTAATAAGTATATGTATTTAAATGAAAATGTTATTCTTTCTTCATGGTCTGATTGACCAAAGGAGCTTTGGGTTTCATGTAAAAGCCAAATTTGTACTAGCATTTAAACAATTGTCTTATATTTAATTTGATTTAATTTTAAAATACACTTCTGGACATTTGTGGTACCTGTTTACTGTAATAGGGTAGTTTTGATAAGTCTTGGTTTCCTTTTGGTTCTGCTTGGAATTCCAGTGAGCTAATTTTACAGTGTTTTTATATGAAATAAAACATAGAAAAGTCCATAAAACAAATTTACAGTTTAAAGATTTATGGTAGAGTGACCATCCATGTAACTGCCATCCTGATTTAACAGTCAGATTATTGTTGGGACTCCCAGTGTTCCTGCCTAACCTTTCCAGATTATAGCTTTCTCCCTTGTGCCTTAGGTGGTCAGTATTCTGATATTTATCACCTTCCTGTTTTCCTTTATTATTTTGATACCTAAGTATTTATAAATTGCTTTTTTAAACTTCAATATATTTATTTCTGCAGCTTATAATGTTTGTTTTGTTCTTACCTTCTCTGACTCAATGTTAAGGTTCATCCATATTGTTATATATGGCTATCGTTGATTAGTTTTGTGTGTAGTATTTTATTAAATGAATATACCCCAGTTTTGTGGTTGATGGACTTTTGGGTTTTTTTCAGTTTTGGCCTATTCACAAACAATGCTACTATCTTGTATATGTACCCAGGTGTATGTATGCATATATATCTATGGTATGTATGTAGGAGTGGAATTGATGAGTCCTAGGACATATCTATCTTCATCTTTAGTAGATAACAAACTGCTTTTCTAAGTAGCTGTATTAGTTACTCTTGCTAGGTGTTGTATGCGTGTTCCTTTTGCACTGTATTCTTGCCAATACTTGGTATCACAATAGACTTTCTCAGTTTAGCTAATCTTGGGATTGCTGTTTCTTTGCGGTTTTAATTTGCATTTCCCTAATGACTAATGAGGTTGAGCATACTATGTTGGCCATTTGGATTTTTTGTGTATGTGTAAAGTAACTGTTTAAAGCTTTTTGCATCTTTTGTACTTAGCTGATATTCTTAATGGTTTGTTGAAAAATTCTTTGTCCTATCTATCTATCTCTATCTTCAGCAAATATTTTCTTCATCTAATTGGGCTGCTTATTTCATTATCTTGATGATGTAACTTGACGAACAGAAGTTTCTGTTTTTAAAAGAGTTAAATTTATTGGTCTTTTCTGTTATAATTAGTGCTTTTTGTGTTAGGTAAAGAATTTCCCACCTGAGGTCATGGAGACATTTTGCCATATTAATTACTTGAAGCTTTATTTTTTTTATCTTTCACATTAAGATTATAATCTGCTTGGGAATTTATTATTGTGTATTATGTGAGGGATAGGCAACTTTTCATATAGATATCTATCACTTGTCCAAGCATCCTTAATTAAAAAGTCCATCCTTTTCCTATTGCTCTCAAGCACCACCTTTGTCATGCATAATGTGTCCATATATGTGAGGGTCCATTTCTAGGCTGTATATTTGAGGGTCCATTTCTAGTCTCTCTTTTCTGCTTCACTGGTCTATTTGTCTATCTTTTTGGCAGAACTACATTGTATTAAATACTAGAACTTTAAGTTACTGTTTTTCTTTAGCAAATTCTTAGCTATTTATGGCTCTTGTTATTTCTATATACATTTTAGAACCACCTGGCACATTTTCATGGTAAACCTGCTGTGATTTTTATTGGAATTACTTTGACTCCAAAGATCAATTTGGGAGAATATATCTATATACAATATTGAGTCTTCTGACCCATGAATGTGGTATTTCTCTGTTTATAATTAAGTCCTTAAGAATGTCTTTCAAAATTTTGATATTTTTCAGAGTATTTATTCTTATATACCTTTGTTTTAGATTTTAGGTCTTAGGTCTTCATCATTTTTTTATACTATTATAAACAACGTCTATGTCTTCGATTTCCGTTTCTTACTGTTTGTTGCTGGTATATAGAAATACAGTTGGTTTTTATAGATAATTTTTTTTTTTTGTACCCAGCAACCTTGTTAAGTTCTCATTAATTCTAATAATTTATTTGTAGATTCTTTTATATCTTCTGTATACACATCGTCATCTGCAAATAATAAGAGTTTAGTTTCTTTCTTTATGATCCTTATATCTTTTATTTATTTTTCTTGTCTTACTCTGCTGGCTAGGACATCCGGTACAATGATGAATAGAAGTGGTGATAGCGGGGCATCCTAGTCTTGGTGCTGATCTCAAAGTGAAAGCTTTCGACGTGTCACCATTAGGTATGATGTTTTCTGGAGGTTTTTTTGTAGGTACTTTTTATCTTTCAAGGAAGTAAATTTCTATTCCCAGGTTCCTAAGAGAACTTTTTTCCCCTGTAATCATGAGTGGGGATTGAGTACTTTCTCCAAAAATTTTGTGCGTCTGAGGTGATATTTACTTTTTTTTTCATTCTGTTAATGTGAATAATACATTGGTTTAATATTAAAGGGCCTATCCACTTTGCACCTAAGGTGATCAACCATCCTGATTTCCTAGGTGTATTCTAGTTTTATCACTGAACATTCTGCATTCTAGGAAACCCCACCAGGATGGTTGTTTGCCCTACTTGTATTCCTTGTGTAAACCAAACTTGGCCATGGTGTATATCCTCTTCTATAGTGTTTGGTTTGCTGATACTTTGTTTAGGATTTTGCATCTATTTTCATTAGTGACATTGTGCTATAAGTTTTCTCTTACACTGATCTTGTCCAGCTTTGCTATAAAGATTGTTACTTTAATCAAATAAATTGGGGAATGTACCCTTTTTGTATTTTCTGGAAGAATTTGTATAGTCTAGGAAGGATATCTTTGCTGAATGTTTAAAGATTTTACTGAAGAATCTCTCTGGATTTGTTGTTTGCTTGCAGAAAGGTTTAAACTATTGATTCACTTACTGCAACTCTTACATGCCTATTCAGTTATTCTGTTCTAAAATAACAGAATAACTGTTATACAACAGTTACACTTACTCAGTTTTTGTTATAAATATCACCTGTGACATGTTATACTTTTTCTAGGAGTTGTCTGTTTCATCTAAATTTTCAAATTATTGGCATATTGGTTTTCATATTGTTTTGAATGCCCCCAGAGTTTTTAGTGATATCTTTCATTCCTGACTCTGCTTATTGCTGCTTTTTCTTTTCCTCTTTTTTTCTTGATCAGGTCTTGCCAGGGATGTATCAATTTTATGAGTCTATCTGAAAGAATCACCTATTGTCATTGTATGTTTTCTACTTTATTTTATTTTTTTTAATGATTTTATTATTTATTTTTTAAAAGATTTTATTTATTTATTTGACAGGGAGAGAGAGAGTGAGAGCAGGAACACAAGCAGGGGGAGTGGGAGAGGGAGAAGCAGGCTTCCTGCTGAGCAGGGAGCCCGATGTGGGACTCGATCCCAGGACTCTGGGATCATGACCTGAGCCGAAGGCAGACGCTTAACGACTGAGCCACCCAGGCACCCTGTTTTCTACTTTATTTTTGCTTCCCATTTTACTAATTTATGCTCTTTACAGTTTCTACTGTTTCATTTTCTTTGGTTTTATTTTATTGTTCCTTTTCTAATTTGTTAACTTGGATGTACATATTATTACGCAGACTTTTTCTTTTCCTAATATAGGGATTTAAGGCCATTTGCATCTAATGATTTTAGTATGGTATTCTGTTATTCCTTAGTTCAAAAGAATTTCTAACTTTCATTATAGTTTTTCTTAGGCCTGTGGGTTATTTAGAAGTAAACTTATTACTTGGACATTGGGATTTTCTTGTTGTCTTTCTGTTGTTGATTTCTGTTTTAATTACATTGTTGTCAGAAAATACTTTGTGTTTTATTCCTTTGAATATGGTATTTGCACTGTTACCTGGTGGTTAGTTAAATTTTGAAATATTTGTGTTTGAGAAAGAAAGCGTTTTTCTGCAATTGTATGCTGCCGTGTAAAGTTTGTTAAATGTATCATGAGAATTTTCTGCATTTTTAGTGAACTTTGTTTCCTTGTTAGGTGAATTACTGAATAATTATATTTGAGGTGAGTTTCTTCTAGACGCAGAGATTTTTTTATCCATTCCGCTAGATTCAGTCCTAATATATTTAGACCATTTACATTTAATGTAAATGTTATGGCTTGAGCCTATCATTTTATTATTTGTTTTATGTTTCTTTTCTCTCTTGATTTTTGTTGTTGTTTTGTTTTCTTCTTATGGGTTACTTGAATGTTTTTTAGAATTCCATTTTTATTTATAGTGGTTTTGAGTACATTTCTTTATAGATTTTTAGGGGTTACTGTAGATATTACATTATATTTATAACTTATCACAGTACTGGTATAGACATCTATTTACATTTGCTTTTAAATAAACCATCTCATTATGTCACCTGTAGTCTGATTTCTTCCTTCCTCCCTCCCTCCCTCCCTCCCTCCCTCCCTCCCTCTTTCTTTCTTTCTTTCTTTCTTTCTTTCTTTCTTTCTGTCTTTCTGTCTTTCTGTCTTTCTTTCTTTCTGTCTTGCTTGTTTTATGCTTTCTTTTCAACTTAAAAAAAAGTTACAGTCAGAGGACTGAATGAAGCTTATAATTAAGCCTGTCTGACATTACAGAATTTAGGTGTTAAGTATGTGTATGTTTATGGGGTAGTGGTATGGTGGTATGGTAAGACTAGTTTGTACTTCATATGGCTAAATGAACTTTGCTTTTGGTAGTAACTCATAGAATAAATATATCTGTATATGTGTATATGTGTGTATGTATATATATTTAAAGATTTTTTTTAACAGAAGTTTTAGGTTCACAACAAAAGTGAGAGAAGGGTACAGAGATTTCCCATGTACTACTTGCCCTCACATGTGCAAAACCTCCCCCGTTATCAGCATTCCTCACGAGAGGGTACATTTGTCATAACTCATGAACCTGACATGTTATAATCACCCAAAGTCCGTAGTTTACTCTGGGGTTAAATCTTGGTTTTGTATATTCTGTGGGTTTGGAGAAATGTGTAATGACATGTATCCATCATTATAGTATCATACAGAGTATTCTCGTTGCCCTTAAATTCTTCTGTGCTCCACCTATTCATCCCATTCCCTACCTCCAACATCTGGCAATCACTGATTTTTACTGTTTCTTTGGTTTTGCCTTTTCCAGAATATCATAGGATTGGAATATAGCCTTTCACATTGGTTTTTTCCCTTAGTAATATGCATTTAAGTTTCATCCATATCTTTTTATGTTTTTAGAGCCCATTTCTTCGTAGCACTAAATAATATTCCATTGTCTGGATGTGATACTGTTTACCCTTTGCCTACTGAAGGATATCTTGGTTGCTTCCCAGTGTTAGCAATTATGAATAAAGCTGCTATAAATATGGTTTTGTGTAGACACATAAGTTTTCAGCTCCTTTGGGTACATGCCAAGGAGTATGATTACTGAGTCGTATGCTAAAATTATGTTTACTTTTTAAAGAAATTGCCAAACTGTCTTCCAAAGTGGTTGTACTATTTTTCTTTCCCGCCAGGAATAAGTGAGAGTTCCTATTGCTGCACATTCTTGTTAGCATTGGGTGTTGTCATTGTTCTGGATTTTGGATGCTCTAATAGATATACAGCGGTATCTCATTATTGTTTCTATATATATGTTAAATTTTGCTACTCTCTTTTTTTAACCCAGTATTTTCTGAAAGTATACCAGTATTCTTTTGTTCAAATTTGAATATGTCAGATGATTGAAAATAGTCTCGGCAGCTACAATTTATTCTAATTATATTAGCTTTTATTTTTTATTTTTTTTTTTAAGATTTTATTTATTTACTTGAGAGAGTGAGTGCGCGCGAGAGAGAGCAGAAGCAGGGGGAGGGGCAAAGGGAGAGGGAGAAGCTGACTCCCTGCTGAGCATGGAAACCCAGTGCAGGTATTGATCCCAGGACCCTGGGATCACGGACCTGAACCGAAGGCAGATGCTTAACTGACTGAGCCACCCAGGCTCCCCTAATTGTATTAGCTTTTAAAAAACAAAATTCACACACTAAGTTTAATACTTTAGCATATTTTTATCAAATCATGAGTGCAGGTCAGATAAATAGGTACCAGTGATACCTATGTGCAGCAAAGCAAATGTCAATAAAAGGGGGCTTCTCATTTTCAGATTCTTTTACATTTTAGTCTTCTGGGATTCTGAGGATTCTGAGACTTTTTTTTTTTTTTAATTTAGAGAGAGATTGAGTGTGTGTGCAAGCAGGGGGAGGGGCAAAAGGAGAGGAAGAGAGAGAGAATCTCAAGTGGACTCCATGCTGAGTACACAGCCTGATGCAGGGCTCCATCTCCCGACCTTGAGATCATGACCTGAGCCAAAATCAAGAGTTGGATGCTCAATTGGCTGAGCCACTCAGGCGCCCCTGAAACTTTACTTTTTAAATTTAAATGTTTTTTAGATTTTCTTTGGATTTTGGCACACCATGGTGTGTTGAAAGTGACCTTGCTATTAATATAGGCTTAGGAATGACCTTAAAGCATTTCTCTATCATATGTATTTATTATTATTTTTAATAACCCCCAAAATCATGAGGATATGGTCCAGGGTGGTTTTGGTTATCATTCCCAATTAATGATCAATTTTCATTCAGATAATGCTAGTTCATCTTTGTGGACTTTCTTCATTTCTCCAAAACATCCTTGGACTCTGATTCATGCTTTTATTTTAGATCCTGCTGCTCCCAGTCATGAAACATGTTTGAAGAGTGAATTTAGATTAATTCTTCTTTCCACTTCCTTTATTTTTTAATTTTTTTTAATTTTTTATTGTTATGTTAGTCACCATACATTACATCATTAATTTTTGATGTAGTGTTCCATGATTCATGTTTGTGTATAACACCCAGTGCTCCATGCAGAACATGCCCTCTTTAATACCTATCACCAGGCTAACCCATCCTCCCACCCCCATCCCCTCTAGAACCCTCAGTTTGTTTTTCAGAGTCCATTGTCTCTCATGGTTTGGCGCCCCCTCCGATTCCCCCCTTCCTTCTTCCCCTCCTGCTATCTTCTTCTTCTTTTTTTTTTTTTAAACATGTATTATTTGTTTGAGAGGTACAGATCTGTGATTCAACAGTCTTGCACAATTCACAGCGCTCACCATAGCACATACCTTCCCCAATGTCTGTCACCCAGCCACCCCATCCCTCCCACCCCCCACCACTCCAGCAACCCTCAGTTTGTTTCCTGAGATGAAGAATTCCTCGTATCAGTGAGGTCATATGATACATGTCTTCTCTGATTGACTTATTTCGCTCAGCATAACACCCTCCAGTTCTATCCACATCGTTGCAAATGGCAAGATCTCATTCCTTTTGATGGCTGCATAATATTCCATTTCATATATATACCACATCTTCTTTATCCATTCATCTGTCGATGGACATCTTGGCTCTTTCCACAGTTTGGCTATTGTTCCACTTCCTTTAAATTGTTGTCCTTTTTCTTTCTTCTGTTTTTTAGTACTATAATGTCTTGCATTGATGCCTGATAGGGAAACACTTGCTTCCCTTATATTCATCACTCTGCTCTTATACTTCTAGCTACCAAATGTGTATGTGATTTTACACTAAGCAGTTCTTCAATTCTGTGCAGACACCAACTGCATGTCCCCCAGTTCATTTCTGACACTATCTACCTGGTGTTTGCCCCAGATCCCACAGGTTAATGGCTTAGTCTTAAAAGGCTGAGATGCCACTTCAGATACTAAATGCAAGTCCACCTTGTCACCTCTTCTTCTGACTGACTATAACTTGGAGGTTCCTGTGACCTCCTCTTTGGGTTTGATAATTTGCTAGAATGGCTCACCAGACTCAGGAAAAGTTACTTGCTAGGTTACCAGTTCATTATAAAAGAATATACAACTCAGGAAGAGATGGAAGAGATGCACAGGGCAAGGTATATGGGAAAGGGCATAGAACTTCCATACACTCTCCAGGTGTGACACCCTCTTAGCATCTCCACATGTTCACCAACCTGTATGGTTGGTTCCCTTGGCAGTCAGCCCTCATTTGGAGGTTCTGCAGGAGCCCTTAGCCACCAGTCATGTCATTAAGCATACAGAAACTTAAAATCAAAGTTTTAGGACCTGTGGCCAGGAGCTGAATGAAGACCAATTATATATTTTTTATTATAAATCACAGTATCATAGTGCTCTAGTAATTTAGCCAAATCCCTTCAGAATCTCATTAAATGTAAATGCCTCAAATTTATTATGTGCTAAGTGATTTCCATTTCTCTAAACTTATAAAATTTTATTTTGGTTTGACACTTTTTCAGACTTTTTCACATAGGTAGGTTGCATCATTTTATGTTCTCTATCTATCTATCTTAGGGCAGCATTTGTACCTTACTTGTTTAATCCTTTATTTTTTAGATTTTATAGTATTTTTATTTTTATATTCCCTGGGTTTTTGATTTCAATAAAATTATTGTCTTCAAAGAAAGCAGAATGTAATTAAAAACTTAAAACAAAAATTCTCCCATTTTCCTTGGAGAACAAATGATATATAATCAGGATAATTATCCTAGTATGATAGTTGTTTTATTTTAAATTGAACCATATGAGATTACTGGTTTGGGACCAGTAATTATTGGAAATATTGTTTGAACATTGGCAGTTTTATATAGTTCACCTCATATAAAGCAGCATCCATATATAATAGATGTATTATCCAGCATAAACTTTGGGGTACTAAAAGGATGGGGCATTATCCTCACAGAATAGGGCATTACAGTTTACTATTTTGGGATTTCAGGTGATACTGGAATTTTTTTCTGGTGTTTCAAGTTCAAAAGTGGAGTGAAATTATTAATATGATCTTAATTATGTGTTATGTATCACACCAGTGATATTGGCTGTCTCTGGATGTTGATATTGTAGATGTTGACTTTATCTTTCTTTTAAATGTGTTTTTTAAAGCAGTCATACTAAAGACCCTCAGCAGTTGTTTAAGGATTTGAAGAGTGGAGTATTTCAAGGTAATTAATGAAAAAGGTTAATTGGTGACCATGGGATGCTTGGCTGAATTAGAGCTTAGGATCGCTGGAGTTGAATATATGCATGAACCAAAAGGCAAAAGTCAAGAGGTGTCAGTGATGGTAGGAAATGACTGGGATGTTTTATAGATGGCTAGGATCATAGAGTGATTTCGCTACTTGGATTGAACCAGACCAGAGTGGTTTGGAGTGGAAGACTAACCTTTGGAAATGGACCTGGGGTGTGAGAGTATTTATCAGTTGATCAGCTTTTATTTGAAAGAGTTCCAAGACTGTGTGTTTGAGGGAGAGGAAGGTTTCAGTTAAGGTGGGAGTATGGTGTGAAAAATTTTAGGGTGGAGAATAGTTTATTAAACTGGATGGAAGAGTTAAAAGCATTTGACAATGCTAATTACTTTTTTTACACTCTTCCCCCATTCCTTCATGGTTTCTATAATAGTATGCTGTCTTGTCTTCTGGTTTTGTGGTTACTGTTCTGCACTTCTTGATAGTTAATGCAGAACTGCTCCTTCTTTCTTTGCCCATCTCTTAAACATTGGTGTTCTCCCTACCATCTTGCTATCTATCTATCTATCTGTCTATTTATTTATTTATTTATTTATCTTATCTCTGCTGAGTATACTGGTTGACATTGGGTGATTTCATTATCATAGCTTCAGATTTATTATTCTCCTTTCTCATAGCTTATATGTCTTTCAATGTATTATTTTTTACCCTGTTAATTCTCTATTTCCTCATTGTTTTCCCTAGCAAAATTCTGTTAGTCCCTTCAAGGCTCAGCCTTCATTTACTTTCAGATCTAATTTCACTTACCCAGTTGCCTCTCTCCTCTTCCCGTTTTCCATCTAGGTTAGGAGCAACCTTACCTTAAATTCTGTGTGCATACCATCATCATAATGTTTACTATGATATTTCAACTGTTGGCTTACTTGTTTGTTCTCTTCCCTGGACTGAGTTCCATGAGGGCAAGGGCTGTAGTTTTCTAAATCCTGTTCTTCCCAGTGCTTAGCAAAATGCTTAGCACTGGTAAATATTTGAATTAATAAGTTATCAATTGTATTACCAACTGTGTATGGATAGTCACAGAAGAGAAGGTGCTAATGTTAATAAACCTTAAAAGTCCATTTACCCTTACCAGTCATGAAAGAAATGAAAAGTTAAATAATGAGGTACTGTTTTCAAGAAGTACTATAGCATAATGAGTAACAGCAGGAATTCTGGAGCAAGGGGGCTGCCATGATTTGAATACCAGTTCTGCCACTTACATGCTGAATGATCTTGGTCAAGTCATCTAACCTTTCTGTGCTTTTCATTTTCCTAATGTTTAATAGTACCTATTTCACATCTTATGACAAGTATGACACAAGTATTCATTATTGTTATTTTACATTTTAAAAATTGGTTCAGTGTATTTGGTTTAGATTAAGACAGCCACTTACAGATACTGGTGATAGAAATTTTAATTTGTGTAGTGTTTCTGGAAAGCAGTTTCACATAGTGAAGCTTTCCTAATTATATTTATTTTTGGTTGAATAACTTCATTTTTAATAATCTTTTAATAACAATTGAAATGCAGACTCATGTTCCAGAATTACTCATGCAAACAGCTTAAATCTCTAGTAAGATGAGAATGGTTAAATATATTGTTGAATGTGATTCAGCAGTTAAAATGTTTGCATTTTAATGTCATAGGAAAAGGTTATGATGCAAGTAGATATCAAAGATGAAGCATTACCTTAAACATGTCTTAAAAAATGCTTAAGAGGCAAAAGTTAAGATGCTAACTTGTGATTGCTTTTGGGTAGTGGGATTTAACCTCTGTGAAACTAATTTTTATTTTAAAATGGAGTTAACAGCTGACATGCTGACATTAATTGCTAACAGATGAGGTAATTGGAAAGTCTTTGGATGTCTCCTATTTTTATTAAGTCACACCGTCATTTTTGTTGATCATTCGTATCTGAATAATGAATAAAGTCAATCCTTGTTGCATTGAAGAAGTACAGCGTTGTGTTTTCTTAAATATTAAGTCTCTACATTTTTTAACATAGAACTTTTCAGTTTTTTGTCTGCAATTTTTCATCCCTGCAATCTATTATTAGTGCCCAATTTTCTAGAAATTATTTTCCAAATGCAAAGTTATTTTATGATCATGGTGATGCCAGTGTGGTTTGGTTTAGGCTTTTTTCCCCCCTCTCTATTTTGTCTGCAGCAACTGGAACAGATCCAGAAGGAGCTGAGTGTTTTGGAAGAGGATATTAAAAGAGTGGAAGTAAGAAATCAAGAATTTCTCACATCTCTAGCAATTTTCAGTTTCATGAAATTGTCACTTTTCCTTTAAATTACTGCATTGGATTTATGGGATTTGTTTACACTATATAGAATGTAACAGATGTTACTTAAAATACTTAATTTTAATTCAGAGTGCATTTTCATACAAAAAGCATTCTGAACACTTTATGATAAAATGTATACTAAATTTGTTTTCACTGTTTTATTGCCATAATTATTCTTGGGTAGATTGAAAAAAATCATTTAATTTTCTTGGTACTCTTTCCTAGTAACTTAAATCAACTCCCACAAAACCCTCAGTTATCATGAAAATTATAATGTCACAATTCTATTCTTTTATTAAGTAAATAATTTTTTACATATCTACTGTGCTAAGGTTAACTTACAAAGAGTTACGAAAACACGTGAAGAATAATCTAGGCATTTATAGTATAATATAGTTCACTTATGGAAATCCATGGGAGGATCTTTTGGAGGCTCATAGGCTATTATGATGTGAGGTTATTTTCTGCAACTACATTTAAATTTAGTGTGTGTTTTAAATTGTTCATATGTGTTGTAATTTTCTTTTGCTGATATGTAGAACATGTTAAATGATCTTGAGTTTAATATTTTGTGGAAATTCAGTATCCCATGTGGCATTCCTAACTTGTTACTTGTAACTTGTTACTACTATGCTTATGTCAACCTTGTTGTATGACTGAACTGAGCTTGGGTTAGACAGAAGTAATTCTACCTGATTATGTATCTTTAGTGGCATTTTAAAAATTTGCTGCTTTCCTATTAATCAGAATAACACTAAAAAAGGCCAGGTTGTTGGTATGATTCAGAGGTGCATAATTTATGCAGTAATAGTTGATTAGGAGGCTTCTTCCTCTGAGTTAATGAGTTAGGCTTTAAGTCTTTATTTTAAAATGCTAATATTTGAATCAAGATGACTTGCTTAATGCTTTCAGAAGATATTTTTAAAGTAAACACATATCCTGTTTTTCTGGACTTTAGAGAGCTGAATCTAATGATTCACATACCATACTGTCATACTTATTTTAATATTTATCAATAGGTTCTCACTTGGATTAATGATTAGCTTATAGTACAATATAGTACATCTCATTTGAAATATTTATATTTGTCTTTGTCTGCATTTGGTGGCTTCATTAGTGATGAACAATATTTATTAAAGAGTTTCTAGTTCTCTAAGAATGTGTACCATAGAAAAAGCTGTCTCTGAACTTTTTAGATAATCTTGCTTTGTACTCTGAGGAGAGGAAGCCTTGAGAAATACGGATGTTGAGACAAAATGTGACTGATAAAAATCTAGGATTGGAAGGGAATATAATATCGTATCTCATTTTGACTTCTTACAGCTTCTGTTTGGAGTGTCTACTATAACTCAAATAATTGTGTTTTCAGGAAATGAGCGGCTTGTACTCTCCTGTCAGTGAGGATAGCACAGTGCCTCAATTTGAAGCTCCTTCTCCATCACACAGGTACAAAGCTTCAAATTTGTAATTACTTAGGATTTATGTTGCAAAATGCACATATGGTACTAGTCCTTGGGAGCCTTTTCCATGTAATATTCAAAACCCCTGAGAAATTGCTTTTGGTCATGATCTAGAAATGAGATTCAGATGGACCATCTGTTTCCTTAATGCTTTGAATTTTCATGCCACAAATAGCAGAATATTGTAATATTATGAATTCACTGTTGGATTAAAAGTTTGGTGAATTTCTTGAAATAATAGTAGCTTTAAATATCTTGTGAGTTAAAATCAAATGACCTTAAAAATCTGCGATTTGAGAACAAGAAATGGTAGGTAATATTAGGGAGAAATTTGATAAAGCAAAACCCTGGGCTTTTCCCCTAAAAACTTTGGTATTTTCTTCATTACTCTGTGTTGTTAATTTGTCTTCTCTTCTATATGCTCTGTTAGAACAGGGATTATTTTGTCTTGCTCGTGATTGTTTCTCTAGGTTTTAGAGTAGCAGTAGTGACTGGCCTCCTTCAGTAAGTATTTGTGAAGTACAATAAATGTCTGTGGTTCCTTCTAGCTTTGAAGTTCTAGTTGATGAAATCTATCCTACCTAAAATTGGAATTTGAAATTTTTGCTTGAAGTGTTCAAAGTAAGCAATTTTACATGTTTTTAACTTACTAATCCATTTAGGATAATGGCCCAGTGGAAGCTTTTCAAACAGATAGTTTTGGGATAACATGTGAATTATCAGGCAGTTCAGTGCCAGTACAAGAGATTACACCAGTCTTCGAAACCTGTGTCAGTTCGGGAAAGCTATGGTGGGTCTAGTTTAGTATCATATGTGGGGAAAGGGGCACAGGGAACCTTTTGGTTAACGAAGGTTCCTGGGATGTTTGATATTTTCCTCATTAACCATTTATGGAGAATCCTTGTGAGTTCTAGTTGATTCTAGAGTCACAGTAGCTATGTAATTCAACTTTTTTCCTTTGTATTTTATGTTCTTTAAAACACTTGGGAATGACTCAGTCTGTGGGATATTGTTACCTTTAAGTTTAATGCTCAGTCTCTGAAATACATGGGATCGTTGTCAGTGGAATACTGTGTGAGTGTAGGCAGGTAAGCAAAAATTGTCATCTCACAAAATATTCACTGACAGTTCCCATTGTCCTATCTCTGTCTTGTTTAATGGTAGCATTTCTTTCTATTGTGTCCAGGTTTTTGTTATTCAGTCTCTCACTGATGGGTTTTAGTAACATGTGATAATATAGTATTATATTACTTTAACGGCTCTATTTATTTTTATTTATTATTTTATTTAAAGATTTTATTTACTTAGAGAGAAAGATAGCAAGAGCAGGAACACAAGCAGGGGGAGTGGGAGAGCGAGAAGTAGGCTTCCTGCTGAGCAGGGAGCCCGATGTGGGACTCGATCCCAGGACCCTGGGATCATGACCTGAGCCAAAGGCAGATGCTCAACGACTGAGCCACCCAGGTGCCCTAACGGCTCTATTTATTGAATGCCTCTGATATGCACTAGGCCCTGTTATATTTGTTGGAATATAGCTGGCAAAGTCCCTGCCCTTAATGGAGTTTACCTTTTGGGAGGTGTCTGTGTGAGGCTTGTGGAGATACTAAACAAATAAATATATGATGTAGTAGTACGAAGCATGTAAGTAGTATGTTAGGAAGAAAAATTAAGCATTTTAGGGGTTTGCAAAAAAAAATTAGGGCATATTAGGACTGGAAATAGTATGTAGTTCCAGTTAGTTTGTATAGTCAGGCTTCTCTGGGGAGGTAACATTTAAGCTAACACGTGAATGAAGTGTAAATATGATAGAAAGTCAGGGTCCCTGGGTGCTACAGTCATTTGAGCATCCCACTCTTGGTTTCTGCTCAGATTGTGATCTCAGGGTCATTAGATTGAGCCCCAAGTCAGGCTCTGCCCTGAGGGCACAGTGCTCTTAAGACTTTCTCTCCCTCTGCCCCCCCAATAAATAAATAATCTTTTTTTTTTTTTTTTAAGATTTTATTTATTTATTTGACAGAGGGAGACACAGTGAGAGAGGGAACACAAGCAGGGGGAGTGGGAGAGGGAGAAGCAGGCTTCCCGCGGAGCAGGGAGCCCGATGCGGGGCTCGATCCCAGGACCCTGGGATCATGACCTGAGCCGAAGGCAGACGCTTAACGACTGAGCCACCCAGGTGCCCCTAAATAAATAAATCTTTAAAAAAGAAAAGTCTTGGGAGAGTTTTGAGCAGGATCTGATTTAGATTTTAAAATGTTTACTGGGGTACCCAGGTGGAAGATAGAGAAGAGACTGTCCCAACCCCCTGCCATTAGAAATGTGGTAAAAGTTAGGAAGCAAGTTAACAGTTAGAAGAGAGGAGATGGTGCCTTGGATTAGGATTTTATTGGAGGAAGAGGTGAGAAGTGGTTTTGCATGGCCTTCCGTATCTTTTTTTGTGCTTTAGAATTGAATTTAACTCCCAAAACAGGATGTTAAAATACCTTTACTTATACCTTTTCCTTTTGCCAAGAGAGAGATAGGACAATGGGAATTGTCAGTGAATATTTTGTGAGATGACAGTTTTTGCTTAACTGCATACACTCACATAGTATTCCATTGACAAAGATCCCATGTATTTCAGAAAGTGAGCACTAAACTTAAGGGTAACAATATCCCACAGACTGAGTCATTCCCAAGTGTTTTAAAGAAAATAAAATACAAAGGGAAAAAGTTGAATTACATAGTTAATGTGACTCTAGAATATCTTATTTATAAGATAAAGTAGCAGGGGCGCCTGGGTGGCTCAGTTGGTTAAGGGTCTGCGTTTGACTCAGGTCATGATCCCAGGGTCCTGGGATCGAGTTCTGCATTGGGGTCCCTGCTCATTGGGGGCCTGCTTCTCCTGCTCTCTCTGCCTGCCACTTTGTCTGCTCTCTCTCTCTGTCAAATAAGTAAAATCTTAAAAAAAAAATAAAGTAGGAGATCTTACGGAAGATTCAGGATTTCATAAAATCTATGAAAACTTTGTTGGAAAACAACTAAAATGCTATGCAAAGCTATTGTCAAATGAGGTTCTAGAAGATTTAACTTAGTTAATAGTTGAAGAAGGGAAAACAGGCAAACATAATACTTTCTTCAAAAGAGTATTTTGATATTTTCGTAGAACAAGTAATTTGAATATCAAGGTTTGAGAGAGACACTTGGGAAAAATCACGTAGCCCTAAAGTACTCTTAGGAAATGACCCTTACGGTTAAGATGTGAAATTAAACATGTTATGTTATACTATCAATACTTTATTTTTCTTTATTTTTAAGAAATAGCATGTAGTTCTAATTATAGTAACCTTCTTCCACCATAATTATTAGCTTTATTATTTAAATGCAAGACAATTTTGTTTTATTCCTCACTGTAATGTTTTTGGTCTTTTTTATAGCAGGTTTACCTTAAAAAGCCTTTTTGTTGATTCATTTATTTCCTTCTGTAATGAGGATCTCTTTATATGTCTGGTCATTGAATCCCTTACATAGATTCTAAGTTAATGATTAGATTATGTATTTAAATGAGAAGAAGAAGACATACAACTGTTTTCTCTTACCCCACTTCCCCCAGGATTTTATCTTCTGTATACCATGATTAGCTATAATTTTCATATCCTATGTATTCTCTCTTTGCTGTTTAGACCCTCCATATCACATGGAGTCTAGCAGTGGTCTTTTTTTTTTTTTTTTTTTTTTTTAGCAGTGGTCTTTTAACTATCCTCTTGCCCTGTATTGCCAGAAATCTGATCATGTTTCTTTCCTGCTTAAAATCCTTCAGTGACTTTCCACTACATGTAAGTTGGTTTAGATCCAACTGTTTTGCATGGCCTTCTGTATCTTTTTTTGTGCTTTAGAATTGAATTTAACTCCCAAAACAGGATGTTAAAATACCTTTACTTATACCTATTCCTTTTGCCTAGAAACTTCTGGATTCATCTCTTACATAGCTCCCCCTTTCCAAAGTGCCCCCCCTTCAAGAATCCAACCAAGGGTGAACTCTATTCTTTTTTGATATACCATTTCCCTAAAGACTGAAGGGAGAAAGGAAGGAGGAGATAGAATTAAACACTTAAAAAAAAATTCTAATTATTTTGTTCCGGCTTCTGTGCTGTGTGTATTAGTTTTGTGTATTTTCCATAGTGTACTGTAATTTTCTGACTATTAAGTTTTTTTATACTCCTTTATTTTTATATGAGCATTTATACGTATTAGTACTTAAAATATGTTTTTGAATAAAAGTATACGTAACCTCGAGTTTTATTTAATTTTTATTAGTTTGTGAGATTATATATATATGTATATATATATATTTATTTTTTTAAAGATTTTATTTGTCAGAGAGAGGGAGAGGGAGAGTGCACAAGCAGGGGCAGCATCAGGCTCCCTGCTGAGGAAGGAGCCTGATGTGGGACTCGATCCCAGGACCCTGGGATCATGACCTGAGCCCAAGGCTGATGCTTAACCAGCTGAGCCATCCACGTGTCCGCAGTTAGTGAGATTTTGATCGAAACTTGACCTTTAGTATACTTAATAAATAAACTAATACAATCTTAAAAAAACAACAGAACAAAAACTGTCAGCCAGGCTTCATTGGAATGTGGTTCTGGGTGGGGGAGAGTGTGTGATTTTTCCTTCTTAAAATTAGTTGAATTTTTTTTTTTTAAACACTTTGAGGCCTTCATCCTTTACAAATTTCTCTTATTAGAATTAGATTAAGCTGAAGATTGCTGTTTTCAGGACCTTTTTCATTTTGCTTTAGATTGTGAGGGAGAAAGTCTCCACAATTAATAGTGAGCTGAGTTTATACTTTACTGTTGCATAGTTATGTGTGTCAAGTTATGAGTGAATTAGAGAATGGTAGGCAAGCATGGTCTTTTTTACCTGTTGACAAATGGAATTGGTCCTTTTATCTGATAATACAATTATGAGCATATCTATCTTAATATACTCTTTTAGAGGATTATTAATAATCTGATATTAATATAACATTAATATATTGATACAAAGGTTATTAATTTTTAACTTTAGCTCAAACTTTAAGTACTAAAATGAAACATGTTTGTTGAGATTTTCTTCTTGATAATGACAGTGATGATTTTTAGGTTAAAACATTCTTAGAGAAAAATAATAACTAAAATTTAGATTTTTAAGTCTTCTCTAAAACCATTATGAGTAATTATGCTTGTAAATTTTTAAATGCTTCTCATTATGTGTTTTCCGTCTTAGAAATAATAGTCTCATAATTGCTTTTATTCTTTGTCTTTAAGCAAGTATTTCAGAATTGTCAATTGTTACTCTCTCACCTTTGTGTTTTCAGAACTTCAGGTAACTTAGTTTGGAGATAAGGTATTAGTTTAAACTTCTCTATCTGCTTAAGGTAGATATGCTTTAATGTGATCCAGATAGTTACTGGAGTTAAATTTGCAGAGTAACTTTTGTTTTCCTATGATAAAAGAGTAAATAAATATAATAGAAATACTTTAAGTAAAATTTTTCTGACCTACACTCTCTGATCTTTAAAATGCTTTTACCCATAAGAGAATTCCTTTTTTTTTTTTTTTAAGATTATTTGTCAGAGAGAGAGAGAGAGGGAGAGCACAAGCTGGGGGAGTGGCAGGCAGAGGGAGAGGCAGACTCCCCGCTGAGCACGGAGCCTGATGTGGGACTTGATCCCAGCACCCTGGGATCATGACCTGAGCTGAAGGCAGATGCTTAACCAACTGAGCCACCAAGGCGTCCCCCATAAGAGACTTCCTGTTGATTGTAAATTTAATTCATTTTTTTGGAAGACATATTTATAAGTTTAAAATTTGAATTGTTTATTAAGGCTTCCTGTGGCATAAAAGAGGGAGGTTTATAAATAAAAAGAGATAAAAGACTTTTATGGAAGACACTTTTGCTTTTATCTAACTATTTTTAACAGATATTTTTGAGACTTACCTTTCATTTGTGTTTCTGTTGACAAAGGTCCACTTGAATCAAAATGTAGGTATAATAGGAAGGAAAAGCAAAGGGTCACTTTATCAATGCTAGAATTATTTATTATTAAGAATATATACATAGGGTAGTGAGTTAATACCTTGTGAATTTGTATATAATTTGAGTAAACTAATGAAATTCAGGGAATTTGATATTTCATAATGGCCGTGGACTAGATTATGAAATTCTTCTTTAGCTTACCTGTATCAGTGAACAATTATATTTACCTATGCAGTTATATTTATCTACAGTCATAAAAAAAGAAAAAAAGTGTGTGTGGTGGTGGGTGGTGGTTTTGGATGGCCCCGAGATCACAACCTCAGCCAAAACTAGGGGTCAAATGCTTAACTGACTGTGCCACCCAGGTGCCCTCCCCCCCCCCCCCATTCCTTATTCTTGCATATTAGGTCTTTGGCTGGATTATGACCCGGTGTTAATGGATCTTTCTTCACATATTAATGCTTAAGTTCTTGGTACTTTTTGGCATTTATTATTAGTTGAGTTGCTTCATTTTACTTGGGGAGATAACTTTTTTAACATACAGGAATTGAAAATTTTTAAAAGATTTTATTTATTTAGAAAGCTCGCCAGTGGGGGCAGGGGCAGGGGGAGAGGTAGAGGGAGAGAGTCTTTTTTTTTTTTTTTTTAAAGATTTTATTTATTTATTTGACAGAGAAAGACACAGTGAAAGAGGGAACACAAGCAGAGGGAGTGTGAGTGGGAGAAGCAGGCTTCCCGTGGAGCAGGGAGCCGATGCGGGGCTTGATCCCAGGACCCTGGGATCATGACCTGAGCCAAAGGCAGACGCTTAACGACTGAGCTACTCAGGCGCCCCAAGGGAGAGAGGCTTAAGCAGACACTGTGCTGAGTGCAGAGCTCAACTCAGGGCTCTATCCCATGACCCAGAGATCATGACCTGAACTGAAATTAGTAGCCCATCACTTAACCAACTGAGCCACCCAGGCGCCCCAGGAATTGAAATGTTTTTATGGTTAAGTCTAACTCTAACCTTACAAGTATGTCTCTAATTTATTCTGTATCTTAAACAAATCTTCCTACATAAACCTAAAGAGTTTTTATTTAGGGGTGCCTGGGTGGCTCAGTTGGTTACGCGTCTGCCTTCAGCTAGGGTCGTGATCTCAGGGTCCTGGGATCGAGCCCCACATCGGGTTCCCTGCTCAGCGGGGAGTCTGATTCTCCCTCTCTCCCTCTACCTGTCTCCCCGGTTTGTGCCCTTTCTCTCTGAAATAAATAAAAAATCTTAAAAAAAAAAAAAAGAGTTTTTATTTAGTCTTTATTTCCTTTATCAAAGAGGGGAATTGTAACAATATGGGAAATTCTACACACACAGGCTGACACTTTGTTCCGTATCTCCAAGGTTAGGTGGATCTTAACAAATCTCTGCTATACCTGCATCGAGAACTTTTGAACAGAAATAATGTGTTGCTGTTTTTTTAGTGAAGTTTATGTATGGTGTGGGAGAAGTAGTAAAACCAGTACTTGATTGTTTTATTGTTGGGAGTAGTAAGGAGTTACTTGCCTTACCCTGATGCTATACTATGCAAAGGAGTTGAAATTGAAGTCCTAGGAGATGGAGGACATTGAAGAATCTTACAGAATTTTCAACTTAAGCTAAAACAAAAAGAAACACAAAATGTAGAAAACTTCCTTGGCAATAATGTAATGGGTACTCTTCATATATCGGCAATTTATTTATATTTTTATATAAAAAGGAGGGTCAGAGGAAGAAGCACAGTCCTTGCTGAGCAGGGAGCCTGATGCGGGACTCGATCCTGGGACTCCAGGATCATGACCTGAGCCGAAGGCAGTCGCTTAACCAACTGAGCCACCCAGGAGTCCCAATTTTTTTTTTTAAAGGTTTTATTCATTTATTTGTCAGAGAGAGCAAGCTCACAAGCAGGGGGAGTGGCAGAGGGAGAAGCAGGCTCCCCACTGAGCAAGGAGCCCGATGTTGGACTTGATCTCAGGACCTCGGATCACGACCCCAGCCAAAGGCAGACGCTTAACAGACTGAGCCACCCAGGCGTCCCACATCTGCAATTTCTCATTAAATTGATAGGTAGTAGAGAATTAGCAATTTATGAAAACCTTTTCTGAAACTGTGCAGTTTCTTTTTTTTTTTAGATTTTTTATTTATTTGACAGAGACATAGCGAGAGAGGGAACACAAGCAGGGGGAGTGGGAGAGGGAGAAGCAGGCTTCCTGCTGAGCAGGGAGCCCGATGCGGGGCTTGATCCGTGGACCCTGGGACCATTACCTGAGCCGAAGGCAGACGCTTAATGACTGAGCCACCCAGGCGCCCCACTGTGCAGTTTATTTAGAATGTCTGAAGAATTTATTCTTCAGTCACTCAGCCAGTTTTGGAGGGCATATAAGACATGTATAAAACCTTGTTACAGGCACTGGATATACAGTTGTGAATATGACAGATCCTGGAACCCTGCTCTCTTGGTTATATAGCTTTAGGTCGAAAAATAAGTTATGCTGGCAAATTAATTTTTCTGCTTAAAATATGTAAATAAGAATTTGATTCCAAAATTTAAAATAATCAAAATGCTTTTAACTCTGAAACTTTGGTATTTACATTTGATATGTAGGCATTTCAGGATTTTTAAAAAATACCTTTGAGTTCTTGTTATGAGGTATAATTTGTCACCACTTAATGATGATAATAACAGTCCATTCCAGTTCTGAAATCTAGGGTGTGAATAGGACAAATTCCAGTGTGTGTATTCACCAAGATTCTTATTTGTAATGAAGATTTTCGAACCCTACCCCCAAATCTCATCATTAGGTCTGAGGTGGTTCCCAGAGATTTAAATGCAGGTTTGGGGGATCATACTTTAAAAATATGTAAACATTGGTTTAGTAGATAGTGAATATGTCTGT
The DNA here is from genome assembly GCF_002201575.2 of Neomonachus schauinslandi. NCBI lineage: Eukaryota > Metazoa > Chordata > Mammalia > Carnivora > Phocidae > Neomonachus > Neomonachus schauinslandi. The sequence continues at coordinate 50,612,109 of NC_058408.1, forward strand.
ATTATTGAGATGTGTCTAAGTAAATCTTTAAATCAGATATGATTTTTTTCGTAAAAGAAAGCTCAAATATTTAATACTAAAGTTTTATCTCTTTAGCTTATTTCATCTTTTGGAGAGGATAAGGTAAAGATTTCTATTTTACTCTCAATTCTGTAAAGTTACATATCTTTCTATAATGTCTTAAACACCTGAAATCAAGTTTCTGGACTTGGGAGAACCAGGAAAGTTAAAATAAGTCTGGGTCAGAAGCAAATTATTCGTATATACCAATAATTCCTTGTTGATTCCATTGTTGTTGATTCCATTCATATACTGTGATTAGATCCTCTTGCTTTTTGTTTTGTCAGGTTAGTCATAGAGGGAACTTTCCACCTCTTTGATTATTTTAGGTATACTTTGATTGTGGGAGGTCTGGGATGGGAGAGGCTGGGAAAACTGTCGGAATACATGGTAACCCTGTTTTAGATATAAGGATAATTGAATAAAGCATGAAATTTTATGTGTTATTACCATTTTTCGTTTCTGCTATTTACTGTCTTTCCCCTACCCAAGTCCTAGCATATTTCCCCCATTCTCCAGATCCTCTACCTTTGAATCTTAAGATTTTGGAATGCTTTTCCTGCTTTCTTTGCTTTAAAAGCCTTTTCTAAGTTTATTTCAGATAACTGGGGTTTTGTAACACTAACATTTATGGTACCTGTATCATCTGATAATTAAAAATTTCTCCTCTGTGAATTATAACTAAATTGCGAACTATTTCTCCTTACTGGAAAATAGTAGTAGAATATAAAGTGGTTAAACACAGCACTTAGCCTAACAAAGTGGGAGTCTGAGACAGTGTATTAGAAAAGGTTTCCTGTTAATTTTCAGTTGGATTTTGCATCAAAATCAAGAAATTATTACTGTCTTAGAGAACTGTATTTATTTATAAAAGTTATAACTATCATAGTGATATCTATGTGTTAGGGACCGTTTTGTAATTTACACGTGCTATCTCATATCACTCTCAGAACAGATGCAGTGCAGTAGGTTTTTTTATCCTCTTCATTGTACAGATGAGGGAGTTGCGTCCTAGAGATGAAGTAATTTGCCCAGTATCACATGATTAGTGGCATAACCAGTATTTTAATGCAAGCATCCTTACTCTAGAGCTCATTAAACCTTGGGAGGTGAAAGAGTTTTGGAAGTCATCACATAGTTGAGAATAAAAGAAGAAAAGAAGATAAATAGAAACTTTTGGTTCAAAAGTGGGAGGGCAGTGATATTCTTCAAGAAGAGAAAATGTATGTCATTTTGGCAGTCTTCCTTAAGGATTCTGGAATTATATGGCCTGGGTTCAAATTTCAACTCTACAACTTATGAGCAGTTTGATCTTAGTTTATTAACTTTTGTACACCTCAGTTTTCTCATTTGTAAAATAAGGACAATACCTGTCTTCAGTGATTAAATGTGATAATACATTAGAGAAATGAGAATAATGCCTGGCAATAGTAAGCACTCAATAGATGTTAGTAGACAGATGAGTCACATTGATATTGGATGATTTGTTTGAATAGTTGTGTCAAATGTTAAAGGGTTTGGTAGAATCAGAAAGGAAAAACAAACATTAAGACTGATTTCTAGTCTCTTGAGGTGTCTGCAGAAGTGGGGCCCACAGGAGTTTTGGTTTTTTAGTAAATGAGATTTACCATTAATTTGGAATTCAACACTTCAGTTCTTATATAAAAGAAATGATATGATCACTCTGATGTAGCAGAGAAAAACCTGTTTTAAGTAACTGATAGAAAACATTATTTTGAGAAAAGCAAGTAATTTGGTTCTTATGTGTTTATAATATTAGGGATTACTGCCATGGTAGAAAGGAAATAAAATAGTAGCATACTTTATTGTTTTAAGAAATTAAAACCATAGGGGTGCCTGGGTGGCTCAGTCGGTTAAACATCTGCCTTCTGCTCAGGTCATGATATCAGGGTCCTGGGATTGAGCCCTGCATCAGGTTCCCTGCTCAGCAGGGAGTCTGCTTGTCCCTCTGCCTCTGCCTGCAGCTCCCCCTGCGTGTGCTCTCTCTCTGTGTCAAATAAATAAATAAAATCTTAAAAAAAAAAGGTAATTAAAACCATATTTGATTTTAATTAATCATTAAAATTTATAAATCAAATTATTTTCAGGTTACATGTTGCTTAGCATGCTTTGTTTTGGGGGACTGGTTTAATACTTTTATGTAAAATACTGCAAGGGAACAGGTTTTGGCTCTAGCCTCATATAGTTTATTAAATGTAGAGGCTTATTCTTCTCTGTCTTAAATTTAGACAAATGAAAGAACAAATGGGGCGCCTGGGTGGCTCAGTTGGTTAAGCAACTGCCTTCGGCTCAGGTCATGATCCCGGAGTCCCGGGATCGTGTCCCACATCGGGCTCCCTGCTCGGCAGGGTGTCTGCTTCTCACTCTGACCCTCCCCCCTCTCATGCTCTCTCTATCTCATTCTCTCTCTCAAGTAAATAAATAAAATCTTTAAAAAAAAAAAAAAAGAAAGAACAAATGAATAGCAGCAGTTAGTCTAATTTCATGTGTGTACATAGCAATTTTTTGTCCATTCAGTTCCCTTATTTATTTAAAACCCTCATTTTTTTAATGTTCAGCCTTAAATGATCTTTTAAAAACATTTTATTTATTTGAGAGAGAGAGAGAAAGAGAGAGAGCACAAGGTGGGGAGGGGAAGAAGCAGAGGGACAGGGAGAAGCAGACTCCCCGCTGAGCAGGGAGCCTGATGCGGCGCTCAATCCCCGGGACCCTGGGATCATGACTTGAGCCAAAGGCAGATGCTTAACCGACTGAGTCACCCAGGTGCCCCTAATGTTCAGCCTTAAATGATCTTAATATGCTGTAGTTTGCTCACAGAATAAAAAATTCTCTATAATTTAATTAGCTAATGCATCTATTGGTAATTTAAATGTGAACCATCTTTTTCAAATAAAAGCCCAATCAAAAGGTAGTCATCTAGTATTTTTACCAAGAATGAACCACTATTTTCTCTAAGCTACTTATTCATTATGGATATAGCTTCTATGTGAAATTGACTTACTAGTCTGCCTTTTAATTATGAAATATACCTTTGTTTTTGGAGGCAAATGTTTGAGTGAGAGTAGTTGTGTGACATCTAGTTGCACAGCTGTGAATTTCCCTTGTAATTCGGGTTAACGCTGCATAGTTTTCATTTATGTTTTTAGCTAAGCTTCTCATTTTCCCAGTGAAAACATTGGGATTTCTTTTTTTTTTATCAACTCCTTTTCCCCGTCTTGATTAAAGTGTATTTATTCTTAAATCAGTTTTAGTCACTACGCTGAAATTTTCTTCTTGACCTTGCTGTTATAATGTTTTTATTAAAGTTTTATAACTTTAATGACATTTATTTTAAATAATAGTTTCATATTCATAGGTTGCTATTCTTTCACTTTTCTCCTTACATTATGTCTGTGAGTTGGGGTGAACTAATCCAGGAGATTTCCCCCCTTTTCGGTTAGAGAACATGATGTGCCTAGGGAATATAGATATTATAGCATGGTGGTTCTGGAGCCTAACTGCATGAGTTTGAATCCTAACTCAGCTGTTGGCTAACTTTGTTACTTTGGGCCAAATACATAATCTCTCCGTGCCTGATTTGAGAAATGGGAATGATAATAGTATCTACCTTAGAGTTAAGAGGGTTTAAATGGTTTAGGTCAGTGCCTAGTACATAATAGTGCTTCTGTCATTGTTGTCATTACCATCTGGTGACTGTGGCTGACTTAGAGTTAAGAAGTGGTATAGCACCAGAATCAAGAGGACCCAGACCGTCAGTGCTTTTTAATATTTCCTTCTACTTATGTTACTTTGTATACAACACACATTTTATAGAGAATAATTAAGGAGGTTTGTTTTTCAGATTTCTTCTGTTGTAGTCTTTGTATACATCAATAAATTTTCCCTAGTGAATAAGATTAAGATCTGATAGAACATAAGTTTCAAACTGTGTCATTATTAATAAAATACCATTTAAAACCTGTAATTTCAATTTCTTTTATAAATTGATGGGTATTTTTAAAAATATGTATTTGGTATGTAGTGTTATCTCACTGTAGACATTGATATATCAATATCATTATTCAGGCTTACAATCAAATCTGAATTATAATACCATAAGAAATAAATGCTGTATTCTACTGACTTCTAAATATGCAGCTACATAATTTTATTAATGTTTATAAAAATGCTAGGGGATTAGATTTCATTAGTAAAAGGAACAGAGAGATTTTGGTTTTTTAAAAGATTTATTATTTATTTATTTGAGAGATAGAGAGAGAGGGGCAGAGGCAGAGGGAGAGGGAGAAGCAGACTTCCTCCTGAGCAGGGAGCTCGATGCCTGAGACCCTGCTTGACGTGGTGCATGGTCCTGGGATCATGACCTGAGCCGAAGGCAGACGCCTAAACTGATCCACCCGGGCGCCCCGAATAGAGAGATTTTTTTTTTTTTTTTAAAGATTTTATTTATTTATCTGAGACAGAGAGCACATGAGAGGGGGAAGGTCAGAGGGAGAAGCAGGCTCCCTGCCGAGCAGGGAGCCCGATGTGGGACTCGATCCAGGGACTCCAGGATCATGACCTGAGCTGAAGGCAGTCGCTTAACCAACTGAGCCACCCAGGCACCCCGAATAGAGAGATTTTGATTGCATGTTTTTTCATTTTTAGTCTTGTTAGTCCCTAGATGGAGTATACTAAAAGTAGCACATGATCTAGTCATGCCAGTGCATGACTCTGTGTAAGGACAGTGATCATTTGTTATATTTCCCATAAAGCAACCCATTACAAGATTGTGTTAATTCTTTAATTTGTAGTGTAAGTGCTTTGAAGGCTCTTTCTTGTATAATTGAGCCTTACTGTAGGAACAGTTACAAACACAAGGAATTAAGATCTTTTAGTATGTGTTGCGTTTTTTAAGACTATCGTGAGGACGGTTCCATCTGATTTATTGTACTTTTTTTTTTTTTTTACTTTTTAAAATGTGAGGTTGTGTTTTATTGACTAATTTTGTATTAATAGAGGGTAAAGTATATCAAATGTTTACCATTTTTTTTTTTGGAATTATACTGAGAACATACTTTTTTAAATTTCACACCTCTCTGAAGTCTCTTCCTTATTTAATAGATGGAGAAACTAGAGATCAAATAAGATTAACAACTTGCCCAGAGTCATTTAGCTGCTCAGTGGTAAAATTCACACCCACTCTGTGTACCCTTAAGAATGCCTCTCATGTTATAATTTTTGGGGTTATTTGAATACTAAAAGAATGATTTTGTGTATAGACAACTTAATCCATACCTTCACTTGCCTAAATTTCATTAGGGTAGATAATATTAAATATTATTTGTAGTGGTAATAGGGAAGGAGAATTTTTAAAAATGTAAATAACTGTGGTTTATCATGGTTGATACATGTTTTGCCATTTTCAGGTGTTAATGGTCTTCATAGGCTAATTTATTTAAAGATGAGAAGAATATAGGCGTGGTAAAGATAGAACTAATAGGAAAAAAACATAGTTTCAGAGATTTTTCTAAACTTATGTAGGAAAATGCAGAGACGTTACAACCAAATAAAAAGAACCAATGCAGAAAGCAGATTATGTTTTTGATCAGGTAGAGAAAACTAGTGTATAGGTATTGGATTGTGAAAAAAAGATTATTGGTATTTTATCATTTATTCTATTCCTTTGGTAATTTTCCTTCACATAAGATGTTTATCGTAACATTTTGGACCTGGAAGGGACTCTAGATAATCTAGAGATAGTCCCCACTCATCTCACTTTGAAGATGAGGAAACGGAGTGGTTACGAAGTATGTGTCTGAGGACACATAGCTTTTTAGTGGCATAACAGGACCTGTTAACTGTAACTTTGATTGCTTGCTTGTGCTCTTTTCCTAATACTCTTAAGTCCTTTTTTCCTTAAATAGTGTTCCTATCTGAAAATGAAATTGAAGCAGATACATTTCTGTATACACTTGTTTTGTGATTATTTCCTATTGATATTCTTTCATGGTGTGTTTGTTTAAGGTGATGGGGTGAAGGGTTTATAAATTGTTTATTTGCTGATTGTTTATGGGTTATGCATTTATTTGGTATCTAATTAAATTATTGGCAATAAATATTTTCTTTGCTTAGAAATTAGAAATAATGGATTTAGATATGATGTATTTTAGATTTACTTTTTCTGTTGCTAGAATAATGTAAACACTGAAATCATATTTTTCTCTCTTCATTTTGCAGTAGTATTATTGATTCTACAGAATACAGCCAACCTCCTGGTTTCAGTGGCAGTTCTCAGGTAAATGATATATTTAGCAGTATGCTTTCGTGGTACAATGAATATAATCATCTGAGTTTTAAAGCCATAGATTAGTTTACTGGAATGTCCTGTCACAAACATAACTGTTTTGAGTGCTGTGGCATTGATTGGGACTTAGATAGTTCTGATGCATAAACAGCTATTTATGTGCTCATTGAAGAGTCAAAAAATTTTTTTTTGAATGCTAGTAACATGAGACCTTGAGAGGAAGGAAATACTGTAAGATGAAATTATGAATAATCAGCACATTGTTTTTCTCAGGGATCTTTATAATCTATTGATGAATCACTCATCATTATGTTGAAATGTTAAGCTTTTCTGTGGGAAGTAAACTACAGATTTGAGTAAAATAAACTTCAGCTTCACCTCTCTTCTAATTAATTGTATGATTGTTTTGACTTTTACTTTCTCCGTCTTTAACTTGGGGATGCTGATATTTGTCAAATCTAATTTTGAGGCTGGACTTTTTTTTTTTTTTTGACTTTTTATATTGAAATAATGTCAGACTTAGAGAAAAATAACCAAAATGGTAAAAGGAATTCCTTTATGTCCTTTATCTAGATTGTCTAAAAGTTAACATTTGGTCACATTTTTTTGTTAATTCTCATTCTCTCTTTTGCTTATGTACACATAAATTTTCTTCTCTGCTTTAGTTAGGTACAGGCATAATGATCCTTTACCTCTAAATACTTTAGTGTGTATTTCCTTAAAAACAAGGGTATTGTTACGTAATCACAATATAATTTTAAAATTCAAAAAGTTAACATGGATACAATGCTATTATCTAATCCCTGTATCTTATTCAGATTGTAGAAATTGTCCTAATATTATCCTTCATAGTAAGAGGGAAACAATGACGTGTTTTTAAATGCATGTTCATTTGTATATTCACTTTATGTGTAGTGTGGTTATTTTTATCAAAGTGAAAAGAAAATTCTTTTGGATCATGCAGCTTTTGTTTGTGTTTTCCTTTTCCCACTACTTAGATGACCACTTCTATTACTTTCATGGTTAGTTGGTATAACTACTCTGAACATCCTGTGTTATCTTCATATGCATGCATGTATTTGGCCTATTATACTCAGTTCATAGATTAGTTCGCATCTCTTTCTGAACAACAGTGAAAACACCAGATCTTCTTGTTTCTTTTTTTTTTTTTTAAGGGTTTTTATTTTATTTATTTATTTGAGAGAGAGAGCACAAGAGGGGGTAGGGTAGGAGGGAGAAGCAGACTCTCTGCGGAGCAGGGAACCGGATGCGGGACTCGATCCCAGGACTTTGGGATCATGACCTGAGCCGAAGGCAGTTGCTTAACTAACTGAGCCACCCAGGCGCCTGATCTTGTTTTTATAAGACATAATGGGATATATCAGGAGAAATTATAAAGCATTAAGTTGAAACATACCTTAAAAACTTGAGAGGGAAAAGTAGTCTTTGAATCTGGAAACAGCTTTGTATTCACAGTTGGACCTTGCTGTTTTCCTTTTGACTCTAATCTCACAAAACATCAACATCAGATAAATCCATTCTGTGACTGTGATGAAGTAAAACAAATATAAGGTCACTTCATAAACTGTCTAAGCACATGTAAAAACAAAGTCACCATGCAAGCCCCCCAAAATACCAAAGACACTAATGTCCTGGCTAATATGAGCAATTGCTGTTGCTTTACTATTTACAACTTTAGTTTTACTGTAGTGTTCTATCCTTCTAGATACTCAACCACAGAATTACCCCCACTTCTTGAAAGCATCCCATCCACAACCCTCCCCCAAACACTTAACATGAGCCTGTATCCTATAAGTTGGCTCTTAACTGAGATACCTCTCTCTTACCCATAGTGTGTTATATTCTTTGTTGCAGTGAGCAATAATTAAAACTTGTTCAACTACAGGTATGTGTTTCTGTTGGTCTTTGGCTGCAGGGCATTGACAGTCTCTTCATAGAGGAACAAGAAAAGGTTTTTCTGTAATTGCCATTTACATAATATTTAATTGAATTGCTAGCAGTGAGCTAGAAACAATAGAAGTTGAATCTGGGTGAAAAAGAAAAGTAATAATAGCTTTTTTTTTTTTGGTTTATTTTACTTTTTAGAGCAGCACTTGATATTATCATGTAATAAAGAGATTTCTGGTTTGAGATAGTATACTAAGCCAATCAGTGTGTTAATCTCTCTCCTACCTTCACTCACCAGAAATCCCATTGACCTATTACTATCCTCACACTGAAAACTTAAAAGAATTTATAGAGGATTAAAAAAATACTTAGGAAGGCTGCCTAACATGAGAGTGTGAAGTGTGCCTAAGGGTGACAAAGGCTGGGTCTCCTGGATGACTCCAACCTTAGCATCTACTGGAGGACAGGGAAGTTGTTGAGGAGGAAATCCTACTAGTGTTTATGGGATAGAACTGATAGGACATACTGTGCTGAGGGCCTACCCTTCATTTCTAGCTATGTTCTTTAGAACAGATAGACTTAAAGCAAATTGACACAAAAAGGATTGAAAATAGAGGAATAGTTGAGGATAAGCCTGTCAAATGTAAGAATACTAAAGAATATAGCAAAAACAAAAACTAAAACAAGAACAAAAGAAAGAAAAGTGCATTACCAAAATAGGACTCAAGGAGAAAAGCATAAAAGATAACATTTTTCACATAAAGAAAAGTGATAGTTTCCCAAAGTAGTAATAATTTGTGTGATATAGTATAAGCATTGAAGTTTATATAAAGCAAAAATTGATATAAATTTTTGGAAAATTCATTAAAACTTAAACATGGTGGAAGATTTTGAAGTATATCTCAAGAATGAATTAAAGTAGTAATAATAGTCATTAGTCATCATTATTTTACACTTACTGTTCATGAACATTAAAGTAATTAAGGTACTTTACATGCATTACCCACTTTAATTCTCCGAACTTCCCTCTGAGGTAAGTACTATTGCTATTATTTTTTATTTTATTGAGGAGAAAACTGTGGCATACGGAAGTTAAGGAGGTTGCTAAAGGTAACATAACTAGTAAGAGGAGGGTGCTGAGATTTTAACTCAGGCATTATGGCTTCAGAGCCTATGCTTTTAAATACCCATTTATTCAACCAAGAGATTTTTAAAAATGTTTTAAATTATTTATGTATTTATGTTTTGGAATACCTGCTATATACCAGGCACTATTACAGGCTCTGGGGATACCTGATTGAACAAACACAAAACAAAGACTTCTGCTGTAACCAAGCTTCCAGTTTAGTAGGAGAGATACTTACAGTAATAAAAGTAGACTACCTTTGAACAAAGTGGAGGTGAGGGAGCAAGCCCATGTGAGTATCGCTGGGATTCCCAAGTTCTGGGAAGAGGGTTAAGAAGTAAATGAGCTCTGAGGTAGGAGTATGCCTGACATAGTTCAGAAGTCTGTTGTGGCTGGAGAGGAGTAATCAATGGGGAGAAAAGTAGAAATGAGATAAAACTTAACAGAGGCCACTTGGCACATGACTTTCTTAGGCTGTTATAAAGACTTTGTGTTTTGTTTTTTTTTGAATGAGACCAGTTAAACTTGGTTGAATAGGTACTTGTCTCACTTTATTCTTTGTATCAAAGGACATACATTTATTGTTTTTTTTTTAAGATTTTATTTATTTGACAGAGATACAGCTAGAGAGGGAACACAACGCAGGGGGAGTGGGAGAAGGAAAAGCAGTCTTCCCGCTGAGCAAGGAGCCAGGCGTGGGACTCGATCCCAGGATCCCGGGATCATGACCCGAGCCGAAGGCAGACGCTTAACGACTGAGCCACCAGGGCGCCCCCATTTATTGTTTTTTTTTTTTTTTTAAATTTTATTTTTTATTTATTTGACAGAGACAGACACAGCAGAAGAGGGAACACAAGCAGGGGGAGTGGGAGAGGGAGAAGCAGGCTTCCTGAGCAGGGACCCCGATGCGGGCCTCGATCCCAGGACACTAAGATCATGACCTGAACCGAAGGCAGATGCTTAACGACTGAGCCATGTAGGCGCCCCTGTTTTGTTTTTGTTTTTTTTTTTTTAAAGATTTATCCATTTATTTTAGAGAGCGGGAGAGAGAGAGAGAGACAGAGTACACAAGCAGGAGGGGCAGGGGGAGAGGGAGAGAGAATCTCAAGCAGACTCCATGCTGAGCGTGGAGCCGATGTGAGACTCAATCTCACGATCTTGAGATCATAACCCCAGCCAAAACCAAGAGTGGACGCTTAACTGAGTGAGCCACCCAGGTGCCCCAAAGCTGGGAAAAATCTTAAGATGGTGAGTGTAGAGGGAGACAAAGAAAGAAAGCGGTCATATAAAATGTTTCAATATATAATTGAAATTGACTTATAATATGTAGTAGATTAAAATAATTTAGACAGTGCTTATGCATACTATTAAAATGAGTCTTAATGAAATATATAATTTTCAAGAAAAATTAAAAATATTGAGATTAAAGTAATTATAGAACAATTTGAATAGACCAGTTGCCATAATTATTAATTTAATGTGATTCCATAAAAATCTCAATATTTTTTAAGAGTGCAGGGAGTGTGACCAACTTTAAAGTTCATTAGTAGGATGAATGGATTCAGAGGTATAATAATCACAAGGGCATTTACCCAGTAAATTATTAAAATGTATTCTAAGACTGCTGTAACAAAAGGAGCACAGAAAATTTAAAATCGAACTGAAAGGTAATGAAGAATTTATTAGCCTGTGGTAAAGGTGGTTACGCAGATCAGTGGGGAAAGTGGGGATTAAGTAAATGGTGTTGCTATAGCCAGGAAACCAAACCATTTGTGGAAAACCACTTACTGTGAGAGTCTAAATCAGCTAAATAATGAGATAAATACTAACAGGATTGTAGAAATTAAGAAAGAAGGCTATATCTTACATAAACAGAATTTTAACAATGAACAATATTTTAAAAAACTAGGAAAGGTATTTTAAGTATGATAGGTAATTGGTTTAGTTGCTTCAAAATAATGAAAACTTTTTATATCCATTTTGTCTTTTTGATGAAAGCTCCAGATAGGGTAAAAAAAAGAGAAAATGGTAAAAAAAAAGTGAAAATTCAAAAAAGGTGAAAATTTAAAAAAAGTGAAAATTCAAATGGTCGGGTCACATATGAAATAATATTCACTTTCCCAAATAATAAAACAAAATATGAAGTAATACAAGGTTCCAAAGGAGTCACCTAATAGATATGGTTCAGAACTTTTCAAAATTGGAAATACTCCTTGCTGTGTGTGGTTGTGCGTGAGTTTGGGAGAGGGAAAGGGAAGGGAAGAGAGTTGGTAGTCCAGGAAGAGTATTTGACAATGTATACATAAGACGGAAGCTGAAAATGTGAGTTCATCATTATACGGATAGAAATTTATTATAAGAAAAGTCAAAGTACTGTGTGAAGATTATATGCCAGTATTATTTATGTAGGTAAAAATTCTGGGAAAATAAATACTCCCAATCATAATAGAATACCTAGAGAAACTATGGTACAGCTACAGGATTTTATTACTCTTAAATAAAAATTCTTTTTTAAGATTTTATTTATTTATTAGAGCAAGAGAGAGCGTGTGCACAAGCAGGGGGAATGGCAGGCAGAGAGGGAGAGAGAGTGAAGCAGGCTGTCCGCTGAGCAAGGAGCCCGACTCGGAGCTCGATCCCAGGACCTTGGGATCATGACCTGAGCCGAAGGCAGATGCTTGACTGAGCCACCCAGGTGCTCCTCTTAAATAAAATGTTTATAGTTGAATTGAAAAATGTGTTAACAGTATAATGTAAGTGAAGCCAGAAACAAATATTTTATACCTCTGGATTTTTATAAGTACCTGTTGAGTTTGCTTTAGAATTATTATATATCCTTAGTATAATTAGCAAAATCAGGAAATTAACATTAATATTATTTGAGATAACTTATTTAAATTTCAGCAGTTTTGCCATTAATACCATTAATAAATACTCTTTTTTAGCAAAAAGATAAAACTTCCCTTGTTCAGTACTAATCTACAATCACTTGTTGCATTTAGTTGTCATGCTTCTCTAATCTCCTTAAAACTCTTATCGTTCCTCAGTCTTACATTACACTGACATTTTTGAAGAGTATGTTATTTATTTTGTAGAACATCCCCCACTTTGAGTTTGTCAGATGTTTTCTTAGGACTCAATACAGATTATCCATTTTAACCAGGAATACTACAGAGTTGCACCCTTCTTTGTTAGTTTCTCATATCTGGGTGCATATGATACCTCTTTGCTCAATTCTGATGTTAACTCTAATCACTTTATTAAGGTGGTACCTATCAGATTTCTCTACTGTAAAATTACCATTTTCTCTCATCTGTGCTATTAATAAATCTTACTTGAAATAGTTATTGATACGGTTATTGCCCAAATGATAATTAATGATAATTTTTAATTCCTTATTCCACATTTATTAGTTAGCATTTCTACTGTAAGAAAGACCTTTCCCTCCTCTTTGTTTATATCCTTATGGATTTATGGATTCCTCCTAATTCATTCTGTTAATCATTTTTTAAAAAATATTTTATTTATTTATTTGACAGAGAGAGACACAGCGAGAGCCAGGAACACAAGCAGGGGGAGTGGGTGAGGGAGAAGCAGGCCTCCCACTGAGCAGGGAGCCCGATGAGGGGCTCAATCCCAGGACCCTGGGATCATGACCTGAGCCAAAGGCAGATGCTTAACGACTGAGCCACCCAGGTGCCTCTCTGTTAATCATTTTTAACTTAAATTGTCCCATATTTGGCTAGTTGGAACTCTTTGAAGTTGATTTCCACGTTCTTTTGACATGTTCCCATCATTCTTTAAGTACCTTCTTACATTCTTAGACAATAAGAGGTTGCAGCATCACCTTGCCCCAGTCCTGGAATCAGTGATGTATCCAAGAAACCCTATTTTCTTTTAATGGAGAATGTTATTTAAATACCAAGATCTGGGTTTTAAGTGTGCTCATTGGTCCTCGAATGTCAGTGCCTGTAGGCGTTTTCAATGGACAGAGAGACCTAGGAGACATATGTATGTGTATATATAATGTATGTTACGTTATCTATACAGATATATATGCATTAATTACATATTAATCACCTTAAGTGTTTGATTAATGAAAGGACTCACAGGAGTCAAATAGTTTATACTTCTGGAATAGCTTGATTAAAGGCAGTGGGTACCATACAGCCAAGCAGAAGGAGAATACTCACTGAAAGGGGTCTGGCGATTTCAGGTCCAGGCTTCTTTGTCCTTCCAGACTGGGTCATACAGGAACTGCTTTGTCTCCAGGTTTAGAAATACTCCTGGCTTGTGTCTCAAGTACTTCAGTAATAGGAATCCAAAGTTGGCTTGTGGTCAGGATCTCTTATTTTAAATATGTCACATAGGCAGTATATTATAGTTACATGACCAGCCTTTAAAGGCTCCACTGAAACCACGTACAAATGATAAATTGATTTATTATTACTAAACAATGCTGACAGACTAATATATTTTGTTCCAGAACAACTCACTGACTTATGGTACAGAATATCATTTTATCTTTCTTTAGTGAATACATTGCATAATGTAGGCAAGAGTCTAGAGATAACCATGTGGGCAATCCAGACTAGCTGAGATTAATCCATGCTCTCAGTATATAATACATAATATTTATACAATCATATATATTTCATATATTTATAAAACATATATATATATATAAAACATGTCTCTGTGTTTCAGTGTCTCTCCTTTAATGGATGAATGGATAGAGAAGGTGTGTATATATACTCAATGGTATATTATTCATATATACACAATGGTATATTATTCAGCCATAAAAAAGAAAAAAATCTTGGGCGCCTGGGTGGCTCAGTTGGTTAAGCGACTGCCTTCGACTCAGGTCATGATCCTGGAGTCCCGGGATCGAGTCCCACATTGGGCTCCCTGCTCAGCAGGGGGTCTGCTTCTCCCTCTGCCCTCTTCCTTCTTGTGCTCTCTCTCTCATTCTCTCTCTCTCAAATAAATAAATAAAATCTTAAAAAAAAAAAATCTTGGCATTTACTACAACATGGATAGATCTAAAAGTTACTACGTTAAGTGGAATAAGTAAGACATTTGGTAAATGTGGCCATTTTTATTTAGAGGTAATCTAGATCAACACAAGTGATGAACATTTCCTTTTGATTTTTAACCATATTTATATCCTACCTATAGATCTAGACCTTATCCTGAATGTATTCATTCTGATGATTGGCCTTGCAGATTATTTACAGCCAGTTCGTATTCTCAAACATCTATCCCTTCACAATTAGTGTATTTCTCTTCATTTATATTAATGTTATTTTTAAATTTAACAATTAACATATGGCAATGAGCTAAGCAATGCATTTTTACCAAGAATTATGAAGCAATCTAATTTTGGATGGATTAGAAAGGAATTGCACTGAAAAAATAAATTCAAGAAAAGCTAAGAGTAAATAGCAAAATAATTGTTAAAAAAAAGCTGCAATAAAACCTAGAAGGCAAACAGTGGTTTTGATTGCTTCTTTGTTATATTCTTGATTTTTGTTACTGTAATCATTCTCATGTTTCAGACTGAAATCTTTACTGTGTTTCCATTGAGCAAGATCACTTTTTTAAAAAATCCAGATTCTTGGGGATGCCTGGGTGGCTCAGTCTGTTAAGCGTCTGCCCTGGGCTCAGGTCATGATCCCGGGGTCCTGGGATCGAGTCCCACATGGGCTCCTTGCTCAGCGGGAAGCCTGCTGCTCCCCCTGCTTGTGCACTCTCTTTCTCTCTCTGGCTGACAAATAAAATCTTAAAAAAATAAATCCAGATTCTTCCCCTCAGAATTTATAAAAATTATGTTGGTACATAGAAAGGAATATATTTCATGAATATGTAAATAGAAGCACAATTACAATAAAAGAAACACTGAACTGAGCTCTTAATGTTAATTACTAGAACCATTCAAGTTACCCCTGTGCTTCTAACAAATTTCATCACCCTACCTTATGTCCAGAACTAATTAATTTTCTGATATTTCTGTTTATCAATGTGTTGATTTTTTAAAAATAGTTTTACCATACATATATGTATCTCTATATTATTTGGTTTGGCTATATGTAGACTTTCTAAAAATGATATTATGTAGTTTTTTGAGATTTGTTTTTTCAAAGATTAGTTCCTGATGTCTGTGGATGTAGTTGATTCATCTTCACTAAGGTATATTATTCCATTTTGTTAATGTACCACAATTTATCAGTTGTGCAGTCTGTCTACATTTGAGTTTTTGTTTTTGCTATCAAGGGCATCTTTGTCCATGTCTCCTGATGTACAGGTGTAAGAGTTTCCCTAGATTTTGTACCTAGGAGAGGAAGTGAGGGTGACAGGGTAGACACATCAGTGGTTTTTGTATTTTGCGATAATATCGAATTGTTTTCAAAGTCTTTTTGTTAATATAAAGCTCCTACCACAAAAGTATATGAGTTTGTTTCTCCACATCGTTGTCAGTACTATTGAACCTCTAAATGGTTGCCACTTTAGTGGCTAAGAAAAGAAGTTAGCTGTAGTTTTAATTCTTATTTTTCTGACACTCTAAAGCCAGCATGTTTTATTTATTGGCCTTTACTTTTTGTGAAATAGCATTTCATGTCTTTTCTCAATTTTTAAATATTGGTCTTCTGTTTATTTACTTGTAGAAGCTTTAATATATGTCCAAAGTAGTAATAACTTGTTTCTTAGGTGTTGCGAGTGTTGCGAAGATCATTTTACAGTTTGTAACTTCCTGCCTCTGATGTTGGGTTTTGATGAACAGAAGTTCTTAATTTGAGTTATCAAATTTGTAACTTCTATAATTAATGCCCTTTGTGTTTCATTTAAGAAATTCTGCCCTGGGGCGCCTGGGTGGCTCAGTTGGTTTAGCGACTGCCTTCGGCTCAGGTCATGATCCTGGAGTCCCTGGATTGAGTCCCGCGTCGGGCTCCCTGCTCAGCGGGGAGTCTGCTTCTCCCTCTGACCCTCCCCCCTCTCATGTGCTCTCTCTCTCATTCTCTCTCTCAAATAAATAAATAAAATCTTTAAAAAAAAAAATTCTGCCCTATTGAGATTATAAACATATTCAGTGATACAGCACATGGCCAATTTTGTAAATGTTCCATGTATGCTTAAGAAGAATATATGTTTCTAATTGGGTACAGTGTTTTATATGTATTCATTAAATTAAGCTTTTAAACTAGGTCATATAATTTTCTCAGTTGAGTTGATGAGGTTAATCTACTGCTATGTTGGTGGGTTTGTCAGTTTCTTTAGGATTTTTTGCTTTATATATTTTTGAAGCTGTGCTATTATGTGTGCACTGGATATACAATTATTAAGTTTAAAGTTTTGCATTTCCAGGTGCTGTTTCCATTTCCATTTCCATTAATGCTTTTCATCTTGAGTTTTTTTCTTTGATTAAATTTGCCTAGTACATTATTTTTCATGTTATTACTTCCAGATTTTTAGTCTTTATGTTTTCAGTGTTTTTTTTTTTTTTGCAGATAGCATACAGTTATATTTTAAAATTCCTTTCTATCACTAATTAGTATTCATATTTATTACTCTTTAATGCTTGCTATTTCTCTCCTTTTTGTGTTTTTCTCTTATATTTTTACCCCCTTCTCCCACCACTTTACTGTTTTAAAACGTTACCTATTCTGTTAAAATGCTTTCAGTAGTTATCCTTGAAATTGACCCAAAGTTAACGTCTAAACAGAATCTAAAGTTATTATAATCTTTTAAAAAAAATCTAATTCCAGGGGTGCCTGGGTGGCTCAGGTGGTTGGGCGTCTGCCTTCGGCTTGGGTCATGATCCCAGGGTCCTGGGATCGAGTCCCGCATCGGGCTCCCTGCTAGGCAGGAAGCCTGCTTCTCCCTCTGCCTCTGCCTCTCTCTCTCTCTCTGACTCTCATGAATAAATAAATAAAAAACATTAAAAAAAAATCTAATTCCAGTATAGTTGACATACAATGCTGTATTAGTTTCAGGTGTACAATATACTGATTCAACAGTTTTGTACATTACTCAGTGCTCATTGTGATAAGTATAGTCTTAATCCCCTTCACCTTTTTCATGCATTTCCCCACCTACCTCCTCTCTGGTAGCCATCAGTTTGTTCTCTGTAGTTAAGAGTCTTTTTTTTTATTTGTCTCTTTTTTTCTTTGTTCATTTGTTTTGTTTCTTAAATTCTACATATGAGTGAAATCATATGATATTTGTCTTTCTCTGACTTCGTTTACTTAGCGTTATACCCTCTCGATCCATCCATGTTGTTGCAAATGGAAAGATTTCATTCTTTTTCATGGCTGAGTAATATTCATGTGTGTGGGTGTGTGTGTACACACGTACACCACATCTTCTTTATCCATTCATCTGTCAGTGGACACTTGGGCTGCTTCCATAGTTCAGCTATTGTAAATAATGCTGTAATAAACATAGGGTGCTTGTATCTTTTTGAATTAGTATTTTCACATTGTTTGGGTCAATACCCAGGAGTGGAATTACTGGATCATATGGTAGTTCTGTTTTTAATTTTCTGAGGAATCTCCATTCTGTTTTCCACAATGGCTGCACCAGTTTTCATTCCCATCAACAGTGTACAAGGGCTCCTTTTTCTTCACATCCTTGTCAACACTTGTTGTTTGTTTGTTTCTTTTCTTTCTTTTCTTTTTTTTTTTTTTACTTTAGCCGTTCTGACACATGTTAGATAATATCTCATTGTGGTTTTGATTTGCATTTCCCTGATGATCAGTGATATTGAGCATCTTTTCATTAAATTTAATATCTTAATTACTCTCCTGAACAACATAAGTGCTCCAGAATTGAAACTTTCTCCATTCTTCTGATTTATATGCCGTTTTTTGTTGTATTTATTCTGACATGTTCTTAAGCCCCATAATTTAGATGTTATAATTAATGTTACAAACAGTATTTAAAATTACTTATTGATTACAGGTTTTCTTTTCATTTTGTGCTTCAGGCCTTCCAGTTTGTTTACTGAAAAATTTTTTTTTTTTTAAGATTTTATTTATTTATTTGACGGAGATGCAGTAAGAGAGGGAACACAAGCAGGGGGAGTGGTAGAGAGAGAAGCAGGCTTCCCGCCGAGCAGGGAGCCTGATGTGGGGCTCGATCCCAGGACCCTGGGATCATGACCTGAGCCGAAGGCAGATGCTTAATGACAGAGCCACCCAGGCGCCCCTGTTTACTGAATTTTTTAAGCACACAATTTCACACATTTTTTTTTAAATGGCTTATAGGCAATATTCTTTGTTTTCATTCACATGAAAAAAATATTGCTCGTTTTATTGTGGGATAGTTTTTTCAGGATCTGAATTTTAGATTGGAGTTGTTTTCTTTCAACTTTTTGAGGATAATCAAAGTTCCTTTTCCTAGCTGCTTTTCTTGCTATTCTTGATGGTCCTGTCAGGTGAGTTATCTCTTCTGTTTGTCTGATTTTTTTTTTTCAAGATTTATTTATTTAGGGGCACCTGGGTGGCTCAGTTGGTTAGGCGTCTGCCTTCGGCTTGGGTCATGATCCCAGGGGCTTGGGATCGAGTCCCACATCAGGTTCCCTGCTCTGTGGAGAATCTGCTTCTGCATTTCTCTCTCTCTCTGCCTCTCCCCCTGCTTGTGCTTGAGCTCTCTCTCTCTCTCTCTCTCTCTCTCAAATAAATAGATGGGGTCTTTGGAAAAATAAAGATTTATTTATGAGACAGAGAGAGGTACAGAGAGACAGGGAGAAAGCGAGAGGAGGGTGCACGGATGGGGGGAGGGGCAGAGGGAGGAGAAAGATCATCTCAAGCTGACTCCCCATAGAGTGCAGAGCCCAACCTGGGGCGCCATCTCTTGACCCCAAGATCATTACCTGAGCCAAAATCAAGAGTCAGGCACTTAACCGAATGAGCCACCCAGGTGCCCCTATTTGTCTGATTTTAAAATCATTTTGTTTTTGGAGAGAAACACAGTTTTGCCTTACTGTGTCTAATTATTGATTTCTTTTAAATTATCCTACTTGATAGGAATAATTTCTTTGTATTTATATCTGTTTTCAGTTCTGTAAAATTGTCAACATGAATTCTTCAAATATTTCTTCTTCAGTCTTTTACAGTTTTCTGGGTCTCTAAGTGCCCATATTTTCAACCTTATACTTTTATACTTCTTAACCTCTGTTTCAGATTTTCTACCTTTTTATTTTTTATCCTTAGTTCTGGTTAATTCCTTTAGATTTATTTTCCGGTTCACAAACTCTCTTTTCAGTTTCTCTCAGTTTTAGTGTTTTTTCTTTTGTCGGTATTTGTCTCCAAATGAGTATTGTCCTCTTTGTCTTTCCCCTCCTCTGCACCATTATATTTTCTGAATTCTCTGAATTCAGCTTCTTATTTGCTTGTATATTAAATCTTCGGAAGTTGTCTTACTTTCTTGTGATTCAAACACTGCTTTAAAATAAGATTTTTACCTACCACCTAGTTTTAGCAGGGGTTCACTTTAGAGTGTTTTATTCAGGGTAGTACCTTAATATTTCTTACTTAAATACATTTGCAGTTATTGTATACTTACGATGAACTTGTGTCATCTCAAGCTCTCGTCATTTGTCTCGTCTCTGTGTTTGTGGGCCTCAAGCATAATAGAAAAATAACCATTTGTGGGAAGAATTGTCTTATCCTTTCATTTAAAATGGTGTAGGCAATATTATATATTGAGGACCATAGATTTTTTTAAAATAGATTTATATGCCAATATATTTCAGGTTTGCTGGCTTTATATATATGTGATTTAGTTATTCTGATCTTCTAATGTATATGGTAGACTAGTACATTCATATTACATATTACTGCCCCTTAATTTAGTAATCAGTATTAACTTAAATATATATTCTGTCAATCAAGGATAATTTCTCTTATTCAAAGAGTACAGGGTTGCAATATAAGGATGTTGAAAAAGTAATTAGTTTTCTTTTGAACATTGTTTTCTAACAATTTCTGCATATTAAAATTCTCAAAATTCTAAAATTTAGCATGGTAGTTATAAAGGATCCTATCTTAATTTATTTTTTATTATTTTTTAAAGATTTTATTTATTTATTTGACAGAGACACAGAGAGAGAGGGAACACAAGCAGGGGGAGTGGGAGAGGGAGAGGCAGGCCTCCTGCTGATCAGGGAGCCCGATGCAGGGCTCGATCCCAGGACCCCGGGAACATGACCTGAGCTGAAGGCAGATGCTCAACAACTGAGCCACCCAGGCGCCCCGATTCTATCTTAATTTGGAGAGTTGAAAGAAGGTTCTTATTTCATTCTTATAAAATTGGCCTTGAGAGCCTATTTGCATATTTTATTTATTTTATTTATTTTAATTTATTTACTTTTTTGGCTGGAAGATTAGAGTTTTATAGCAAACCATATTGTACCAACCAGGGGCCTAGCCCAGCTGGGACTTAGCACTTGGCACCACCAGGTTGCTTCCTCCTCCTCCCCCAACTGGCCCCATCCTCAGGCCTTTCTCCATCTCCAGAAGCCCCTCCCGTCTGGCCTTTGGTCCACCCAGCCCCTCCCCCACCTATGCGCCTCCCTGTAACCTGAGGTATGTTGATAGATTTCCCCCCTCCCTTACATAGTACAAGCAGGCTTCCCCAGGAGGCTTGGGCTCAGGGGCAGGACCTGGACCCAAACTCCTGCCCCTGGCCCCACAAACCCTGAGCTTATTTGCATTTTAAAATAAAAATTGAAAAATATGGTCTAAGAACTATGAGTATTTACCATTTTTAGTTATTTTAATATGTTGATATTTTGAATATGCAATCATTTAGGTATTCTGTGCAGAAAAAGACTATCATTTGTTCTTAGTTACAAGTGTCTTTTCTTATGTTACTACTTTAGACAAAGAAACAGCCTTGGTATAACAGCACATTAGCATCAAGAAGAAAACGACTCACTGCTCATTTTGAAGATTTAGAGCAATGTTACTTTTCTACAAGGATGTCTCGAATTTCAGGTACATATTCCAGACTTCTTTTTTTTTTTTTTTTAAAGATTTTATTTATTTATTTGAGACAGAGAGAATGAGAGAGAGAGAGAGCACATGAGAGAGGGGAGGGTCAGAGGGAGAAGCAGGTTCCCTGCCGAGCAGGCAGCCCGATGCAGGACTCGATCCAGGGACTCCAGGATCATGACCTGAGCCAAAGGCAGTCGCTTAACCAACTGAGCCACCCAGGCGCCCCCTATTCCAGACTTCTTAAAATAAATCAAGTTCATATGTCAGATCCATTTCTAGTTTCTTATGCTGGATTTATATAAAGTCCTATTTATAAAACAAAAGTGTGTATTTTCAACATATTCTACCAGAATGTTATGGAGGTTCTTAGAGATATTGAAGAACATTTTTTTTTTTTTTTTAAGATTTATTTATTTGACACAGAGAGAGAGACAGCTAGAGAGGGAACACAAGCAGGGGGAGTGGAAGAGGGAGAAGCAGGCTCCTGGCTGAGCAGGGAGCCCTATGCGGGGCTCGATCCCAGGACCCTGGGATCATGACCTGAGCCGAAGGCAGACACTTAACGACTGAGCCACCCAGGCGCCCCAAGATATTGAAGAACATTTGTTGCCCATAGCTATTTTTGGTTTTTTTTCCCTCTATTTGGGGATTTTTAATCTTTGTGTAGTGAGCTATATAAAGTTAAAAAAAAATCAACCATGAATATGTTGCTACGAGAAATAAGTTCCATTCAATTGCCTCTTATTATGAAATATTAAACATTTATTAAGTTTTAAGCACTGTCCTTTGTGCTAAGAATAAAAAGATGAAAGAACTGATTTCTGTTGTCAGCGAGTATTGTAAATTCAGTGGGGCAAAGCAACAGGTAAATAATTCTACGTGGTATTATATGTTGTATAAGTGTGTTAGGGGAATAGAGAAGAATATCCACTGATAAAGCCGGGAATGAAAAATCCACACCAAGTTGAAAATGGGGAAATGTAAGGGAATGATCACTGCAGGGACTTTAGAGGATTGTATTTAGTCAAGGCTAGAATTCATTAACTAAATAAGGTAATTAGAAACATCTTCAAAATAGAGGAAATAACTTATGCAACGTCATGGACATGATAGGATATTTTCATTGCATTACTGTAGTTCTGCCCCTTGAGTTGTAACTTTCTCAGTGTCTTTGCTCACCAATGAAGTAGGGACATTAATACCAACCCTATGTTTTGTTTTGTTTTTTAGGATTTATAGGTGATATATCTATAAAATATAAATTAGGTGCTCAGTTAACTCATGTCATTAGTAATACACCTGCTCAAAATGAGGACCACCCAGGAAAAAAATGTGTGATATTTTATTAGTTGTTAAAAATTTGGCCTTAGTTTTCTCTTGAATAGGCATGTTTGTATTAAAATCTACACATTTTTAAAATTAAGAACACAGGAAACAATGGGTGTTGGTGAGGATGTGGAGAAAGGGGATCCCTCTTGCACCTTGGTGGGAATGCAAACTGTTGTAGCATCTCTGGAAAACATTATGGAGGTTTCTCAAAATGTTAAAAATAGAACTACCCTGTGATCTAGCGGTTGTACTACTAGGTATTTATTCAAAGGATAACAAAAACACAGATTCAAAGGGGTATATGTATCCTGATGTTTATAGCAGCATTATTAACAATAGCCAAACTATGAAAAGAGCCTAGATGTCCATTGAGTGATGAATGGAGAAAGAAGATGTGGTATATATTCACAGTGAAATATTAGCCATCAATTAGAATGAAATCTTGCCATGCACAACAATGTGGATGCAGCTAGAGTGTATTATGCTAAGTGAAATAAGTCAGAGAAAGGCAACTACCATATGATTTCACTCATATGTGGAATTTAAGAAACAAATCAGAAGAACATATGGGAGCAGGGGTAAAAAGAGAAAACAAACCAGAAGAGATAGAGAATAAACTGAGGGATGATGGAGGGAGGTGGGTAGGGGATGGGCTAGATGGGTGTTGGGTATTAAGGAGGGCACTTCTTATGATGAGCACTGGGTGTTGTATGTAAGTGATGAATCACTGATTTCTACTCCTGAGACCAATATTGCACTGTGTGCTGACTAAAATTTAAATAAAAATTTGAAGGGAAAGAAAAAATATACACATTGCTTAGGACCTTTGGACAAATTTGCCTTAGGATAGGTGGTGGAAGAAAAAGAAGATTTACATACCATTTTTCCTGTGAATTCTAGGTGGGAACCAAGCTTTGTTTATAAATGTGTATGCAATTAACGATCAACAGTTTTTATAAGATGGGAAACTTTCATTGTATTGCCTGGGAATTGAACCCCTTTTTGAGCCTCTGTAATAGTCTATAAAATGCAATAGGAAGCTGTGAAATTGAAAATGGTTTGATATTTACAAACTGATTGGCAGAAGGTTCATATTAATGCTGTTAGATGTTATTTGTTGGTACATTGTTGAAATACATCCATAGGCAAATGGCAGACATTTAAAAGAAAAAGAGAGGTAGGAAAGAGAGGTTGGGGAATAGTTTTTAAGTAACTAGCAGCGTGGCATTGCTGTGGCATAGTAAAGGTATAGTCACAGACCAATTTATTTTGGGGATATAAGATTACTGGAAGGTAGAATAAATTAAAAACAGGAGGAAGATTAGATTTTCATTTTTATGGGCATGGTTATATTGTATTTAAAACATGTTGTCCTTAGTTTTTAGGAGTCTCAAGTTTATCTTACTGAATTCACACATTGACTACACTTAACCGTATTGCTGAATATGAAGTTCCTCCTAGTGTCCTTGACTGTGAAGAGGAAATTTTAACTTCTATGTAATGGAGTACATAGTGTTTGTTTTTCCTTCTGTATATTTTTAAATGAAAATCCATCCCCTCTTTCTGACTTTCAATTTTCAACTCTGGAAATGAGAGATGAAGATTAAGAGATTAATGCCCTGGACTCTTAGTTGTAATTGGAAGAGAAGGTAAATTATAAAGCATTAGAAGAGAGGAAAAGATGCTGAACACACTTTCACAAACTAATCTGTAATTGGAATAGGAAAAGTAATACGCTAGCAGATATGTATGATTATTGACCATAAACCTACCAAGCATACAAAATCCTACCTTTTCATAACCAGATAAAAATCAAATGCCTATACTTTCAGATACTAAAATAATTATTTTTAGTGTTTTCTTTATGACTTCTTTTGGAAGTAGATGTTAATCAATAGGTGTGATGGCCCCAGAAGTTTAGCTACCCAGGAAAAGATTATGGACTTAAGCAGAATATACATTCTTGAATGCTTGTGAATTTTTTATACTTAGGGATTGGTGTCAAAATATGAAAGAATAGATTTACATTAAATTAGTATTTAAACAAATATCTAAGGTGTCTTTCCAGTCACTATTTATTATATTAAATACTCAGAGTTAATAAGATTATATATAAAAAGAACCAAGTAGTTGTTACATTCAAACCACTTTGTAGTACAGTTGATTTTGTTTTACTGCAGTAACCCATGTTTTATTTCCAATTTGTTGAATTTACTGAGAAGAATTTTTGTGGAGCAGGAACATTATTTAAGTAACATTATGACAGTACATGCTAATTGGGTTTGTTTTTTGCTGTTTTTAGAATGGAAACAGTATAAAATTGGAACCTTTGATATAGGTTGTTAGATGAATTTGCTATTTTAGTGTTTAAATCTTTAAAATGTGAAATATCGGAGACAGAAGCTTAGTATCAGAGACTAGTAATTGTTTTTTTGCCATAGTAGTGTTAGATAAATTTCTTTATGTCAGTAGTTACCTTCAAGATAACCTAGTATCTCCAGATGAATTAAATCAATTCTTTACTGTCTATCCTTGGTACCTTAACTCTGTAGACTTAATGATTTTTTTTTTTAAGATTTTATTTATTATTTATTAGAGAGAGAGAGCATGAGCCTGGTAAGCAGCAGAGGGAGAAGCAGACTCCCCACTGAGCAGGAAGCCTGACATGGGGTTTGATCCCAGGACTCCAGGATCATGACCTGAGACAAAATCAGACGCTCAACCAACTGAACCACCCAGGCGCCTCAGACTTATTGATTCTTATATCTAAATTTCATTATGCCTGCTTATTTTCAGAGGACATTTAAGAAGGGGAAATCATGGGGCAACTGCGGGGCTCACTTGGTTAAGTGTCCCACTCTTGGTTTTGGCTCAGATCATGATCTCGGGGTCGTGAGATGGAGCACCATGTTGGGCTCCCTGCTCCGTGGGAAGTCTGCTTTCTCTCTCTCCCACCCCCTGCTTGTGCGCGCTCTCTCTTTCTTTCTCTCTCTCTCAAATAAATAAATCTTTAAAGTGTGTGTGTGGGGGAAATCATGAAAGTTTACCTTGAAAAAGTTGTATGTGTTTGTATGTGTATAAGCTAAAACTAATGAAGAAGGTATGAAAACTGTTGTAACAATCTTACTTCAAATTTCAGTTAGGAAGCTAACTAAATTGGGTGTTTTACTTTTCTTTCTTTGTAAAGGAAAATACAAGTCCAAACCTAAAGCACTTTTGAAAAGCAATGATTTTTTATTCATGCTTTCTCTGTAGTCTTGTTTCTGGGTTGGAGAATAGATAGCTGTATTTATTCCATCTTTCATGAGATGATTTTGTGATTTAAATTCCACATAATTTAATTATGAATAGTTTACTGAAATGGACTTTATTCAAAGTATTTATGCAGTGCTCTAGTGGATGGAGTTAATGTTTTCCTTAGTCCACCAAGACATTTGAGTAGAAGTATTTTATTTTTGAGAATAATTGATGTATTACAGTTTTCTCCTCCCTTTTCATAATTGATTTGAGAAACATCAAAGTATAATGTGAGCAAGTATTTCACTTTCTTTTTACTTAAAAAGCAATTGCTTTCTTAATCTATGTTATAAATTGTGTTTTGATAGTAAATAAATGTGGGCTTGCAGATGTATCTCTGTAAACGTGTTCCTTCAAAATAATGAATATACTCAGTGTATATACTCCTGTCCACCTTCATTTTCTCCATTGATAAAGGATTTTTGTTTTAATAAAAGATTATATTTCTCTTGATCAGAGGTACTTTTTTGTTTTCCAAGATATTATTGCTTAAAAAATAAAGTGTTTACAGTATGTTTTTATTGGTGTTGAAAGAGACAGTGTCTTTCAATGAATCACTAAGAAATTTTTATTAAAGCTGAGAGATCAGCTAAATAATTTGTGCATGCTAGTGTTCTCTAAATACTTAAGAATTGTTTATATTTAGAATATATTTTTTAATCTGTATGTACTGCTCTTTGACTTACATTGCAGTAAAATTTATTTTATTTTGTTTTCTTCATATAGATGATAGTCGAACTGCAAGCCAGTTGGATGAATTTCAGGAATGCTTGTCTAAGTTTACTCGATATAATTCAGTACGACCTTTGGCTACATTGTCATATGCTAGCGATCTCTATAATGGTTCCAGCATAGTCTCTAGGTAAGTATTGGGCAGCACTCTTTACATTTACTTTTGCAAGAGTATCTAGAATTTAATCTAGAATTTAACAAGCAGTTTCATTGTTCTAGTTAAGAGCCTGGAACACTACATCAAAAACTAATGATGTAATGTATGGTGATTAACATAACATAAAATAAAATTAAAAAAAATAAGGAAATAAAAAAAAAAGAGCCTGTGTTCTGAAGTCAGGTTGCCTGCCAATTTTTATTTCTGTGGTCTTGGTCAAGTTCCTGAATCTCTTTAGTCCTCAATGTCTTCATCTTTAAAATGGAATGATTAATAGTATTCACCTCTTAGGGTTGCAGTTTGTGTTCTTACAATGTCTTTGTCTGGTTTTGGTGACACGGTGTATATGCTCTTCTCATAAGGGCTCCCTCATCTTCAGTTTTTTAGAAGAGTTTGTGAAGAATTGGTATTATTTCTTCCTTATATATTTTGTAGAATTCTCCAGTGAAACTATCTTGGCCTTGAGTTTTCTTTGAGGGAAGAGTTTTAAATATAAATTAAACTTTTTTTTTTTTAAGATTTTATTTATTTGACAGAGATACAGCAAGAGAGGGAACACAAGCAGGGGGAGTGGGAGAGGGAGAAGCAGGCTTCCCGCTGAGCAGGGAACCTGATGCGGGGCTCGATCCCAGGACCCCGGGATCATGACCTGAGCTGAAGGCAGACACTTAATGACTGAGCCACCGAGACGCCCCTATAAATTAAATTTTTGAAAGAAGTGTAAGACTAATCAGGTTATTGATTTTTTTTTCTTGATTGAACATTATTTTTAGTTTGTGTCTTTAAAAGAATTGCCCAGGGCGCTTGGGTGGCACAGTCAGTTAAACGTCTGCCTTTGGCTCAGGTCCTGATCCCAGGGTCTTGGGATCGAGCCCCCCATCAGGCTCCCTGATCGGTGGGGAGTCTGCTTCTCCCTCTCCCTCTGCCTGCTGCTCTGCCTACTTGTGTTCTCTCTTTCTCTCTGTCAAATAAATAAATAAAATCTTAAAAAAAAAAAAATTTGCCCATTTCACCTAGGTTGTTGAATTTATTGGCATTCATGTGTTTGTAATATTCCTTTATTATCCTTTTATGTCTTTAGATTCTCTAATGATGTTCCCTTTCTCATTCCTGATATTGGAAACTTGTTTCCCGTTTTTTTTTTTTTTCCTTAATAGTCTGGTTTAGAAGTTTATCAATTTTTTTTTTTTTAAAGATTTTATTTATTTATTTGAGACAGAGAGAATGAGAGACAGAGAGCATGAGAGGGAGGAGGGTCAGAGGGAGAAGTAGACTCCCTGCCGAGCAGGGAGCCCGATGCGGGACTCGATCCTGGGACTCCAGGATCATGACCTGAGCCGAAGGCAGTCGCTTAACCAACTGAGCCACCCAGGCGCCCTAGAAGTTTATCAATTTTATTTGTCTTTTCAAATAGCTCTTAGTTTATTGATATTCTATATTTTTCTGTTTCATTGATTTCTGCTCTTAACTTTATTATTTCTTTTTTTCCTGCTTTCTTTAGATTTAATTTGCCTCTTACCTTTGTTGTTTCTTAAGGTAGAAACTAAAGTGATTGAGTTGAAAATTTGCTTCTGTAATATAATTTGTGCTCCATGCCCTGAATTAGCTGCATCCCATGAATTTTTGATGTGGCATTTTTTTCTTTTTTCCAAATTTTATTTTTATTGTGATAAAATACATGTAACATAAAATACACTATCTTAACGAATGTGCTCTTCAGTGGTATTTAATAAATACCTTCATAATATTGTGGAAGTGTCACTAGTATCCATTGTTTTAATATTTGACATCTTGTAAAACTGAAAATCAGTATCCGTTAAACAGTAACTCTTCGTTCCCATCTTCCCCGAATACTGCCAACCACCCTTCTACTTTATTTCTCTATTATTTTGACTACTCCGAGTAACTCATTTAAGTGAAATTATACAGTATTTGTTTTTTTGTGACTGGCTTATTTCACTTAGCAAAATGTTGTCAGTTTTTGTCCATGTTGTAGCATATATCAGAATTTTACTACGTTTTAAGGCTGAATTACACTCCATTGTATGTATGTATATGCCACATTTTGCTTATCTGTTTGTTGATGGACACATATGTTGCTTCCATGTTTTTTTTCTTTTTTCTTTTTTATTATGTTATGTTAATCACCATACATTACATCATTAGTTTTTGATGTCGTGTTCCATGATTCATTGTTTGCATATAACCCCCAGTGCTCCATTCAGTACGTGCCCTCGTTAATACCCATCACCAGGCTAACCCATCCCCCCACCCCCTCCCCTCTAGAGCCCTCAGTTTGCTTCCATGTTTTTTAACTGTTGTGAATAATACTGCTATGAACATGGGTGAATAGCTACCTCTTCAAGACCTTATTTTCAGTTCTTTTAGGTATATCCCCAGATATGGCATTGCTGGATTATATGGTAATTCTATTTCTAATTTTTTGAGGAGCTGCCATACTGTTTTCCACAGTGGCTGTGCCATTTTATGATCCCACCAGCAGTGCATAAGGCTTCCAGTTTCTCCGCATTCTTGCCAGCACTTGTTATTTTCCGTTTTTTATAGTCACCATCCTAACAGATGTGAGGTGTGGTAGCTCTTAGATTTGCTTTGCATTTCCCTAATGACTAGTGATGTTGTGCATTGTTTCCTTTGCTTATTGGCCATTTGTTTTATAGAAATTTCTATTGAAGTCTTTGCCCAGTTTTGAATTTTGTTGTTGTGTTTCAGTAGTTCTCTATATATTCTGCATATTAATCTCTTATCAGATATGTACATATTTCCTCTAATTCTGTGGGTTGTCTTTTTACATTGATATTGTCTGTTGAGTCACAGAATTTTATAATTTACACATCTAATTTGTCTATTTTTCTTTTGTTGCCTGTGCTTTTGATGTCATATCCCAGAAATCATTATCAAATCCGAAGTCATGAAAAGAGTTTTGTAGTTTTGTGTTTTAGATTTAACTTTCTGATCCATTTTGAGTTAATTTTTGTGTATGGTTTTAGGTAAGGGTCCAGCTTCATTCTTTTTTTTTATGTGATTATGCAGTATCCCCAGCATCATTTCTTGAAAAACTCCGTTCCTTATTGAATGGTATTGCCACTCTTGTCAAAGGTCATTTGACCATATATATATATGTGGAAGGGTTTATTTCTGTTTCTCCTCTCTGCTTCGTTGGCCTGTATAGCTATTTTTATGCCACTACCACACTTTTTTTTAAGAGAGAGAGCGAGAGAGTGAGGGCTGGGGGACAGAGACAGAGGGAGAGAGAGAATCTTAAGTAGGTTCCACACCCAGCATGGAGCCCAACACCGGACTCTAATTTTGTGACCCTGAGATCATGACCTGAACCAAAATCAAGAGTCAGAGTCTTAACAGACTGAGCCACCCAAGTGCTCCAACATACTGTTTTATTATAGCTTTGTAGTAAATTTTGAAATCAGGAAGTGTGAGTCCTTTAGCTCTGTTCTTTTTCAAGATTGTTTTTTCTATTTCTGCAGAAAATGTCATTGGGATTTTGACAGGGATTGTATTGAATCTCCAGATTGCTTTGGGTAATATTGACATCTTAACAATATTCAGTCTTCTGATCCATGGACATGAAATGTATCTCCATTTATTTCTGTCTTCTTTAATTTTTTTCAGCAATTTTTTGTAGTTTTCCTTGCACACATCTTTCACTTCTGATTAATTCCTAAATATTTTTTTGATGCTGCTGTAAGTGGAGATGTTTCCATAATTTTATGACTATTCATTGTTATTGCATTGAAAATAGGATTTTCATTTTTGTTCAGTTCAAGAAACTTAAGTTTCAAATTTGATTTTTTTTCGACTCATGGATTATTGAGACATATCTTAATAGTTTTCAGATATTGGGATTTTCTAGTTATCTTTTTGTTATTTTTATCTTCATTATCTTGATGACTATTCTTTAAAAAATTTTAATAAAAATTTCTAATACACATAAAAATAGAGAGAATGGAATAATAATCCCTCATATAGCCATCTTCCAGATTCAGCATGATCCAGATTTTGCTATCCTTGCTTCTTTTATACTTTTCTTTTTTTAAAAAATATTTTATTTATTTATTTGACAGAGAGAGAGAGACAGCGAGAGAGGGAGCACAAGCAGGGGGAGTGGAAGAGGGAGAAGCAGGCCTCCCGTGGAGCAGGGAGCCTGATGCAGGGCTCGGTCCCTGGACCCTGGGACCATGACCGAAGCCAAAGGCAGATGCTTAACGACTAAGCCACCCAGGCGCCCCTTCTTTTATACTTTTCATTCTTTCTTTGCTTACGTGTTTCTTTTTTAAGATTTTATTTATATATTTGAAAGAGAGAGAGAGATAGCGATAGAGCACAAGCGGGGAGGAGAGGGACAAGCAGACTCCCCGCTGAGTGGGGAGCCCTCAGTGGGGCTCAATTCCAGGACCCTGGGATCATGATCTGAGCTGAAAGCAGATGCTTAACTGACTGAGCCACCCAGGTGCCCCTGCTTAATATTTTGAGGCAAATTTCAGATGCTATGTCATTTCATCCTTATATCCTTAAGAATGTAAATACGAACATCGTAAAACCACAGGGCTGTATCATATGTAACACAATTACCAGTAATCCCTTGGTATCATCACATTGCTTGTTTATGTTCAGAATCTCCTAGATATAATTAAGAAACCATAAAAAGATGTTTTCATGCAGATCAGGAATTTGGCAATTTTTAACTTTTCCAGTACATTACTATGTATGGTTTTCCATTTGCATGATGAAGATTTTTATTAACATATAAGAATATTGATCTTGGAATTTAAGCTGATAGCTAAAGAGACTTGCAGTAAACCTTTTATTGTATTCCAGCTGGTTTAGCTCAGTATGAGTAAGACAAGAATTCATGCATTCATTTTTTTTCTATGTGTTGGGTAATGTGAGTTTTCTTTATCAAGCACTGGAGTGATTAAAACTTGAAAATGCAGTACACTGTGGGGCTTATTTAATTTAATGAGTGATTAAATTTATATAACAAAAATTAATTGACTCCTTAATGTGGGCTAGGCTAAGAGTACAATCATGAACAGGCCAGATATGATGGTTGGATTTAGGAAAGCTCTTAGTATTATTTCAGTGCCTTTATAGAGGCAATGTAAGAAAGTTATTGAAACACTTTAGCTTGGAGTAACAGTGTAACACTATTACTTAATTTTTAAAATTTTTTTTGAGAGAGAGCACCGTGTGCTTGTGCAGAAATTGGGGGTGGTGAGGGGCAGAGGGAGAGAGAAAATCCCAAGCAGCCTCCACACCCAATGAGGAGCCTGACATGGGGCTTGATCCCATGTCTTGATCCCAACCCTGAGATCATGACCTGAACTGAAAACAAGAGTTGGATGCTTAACTGACTGAGCCACACAGGCGCCCCTTAAATTCTTAACTAGTGTAGGAATGTATAATATATGGTTTTAAAAGCTTGATAAATGTAGCTTGAATATGAAACAACACAAATAACAATGGAGGTTTATAATAATGACCTGATGTATATATTTACCTATAATTATGTGATTCTACTCAACTAAAATGTAATGCAGATTATAGTTCTGTTGTAATATAGATTAATGTCCCTTATCATTGTAAATTAATCCTGCATTGTATTTTCTTTTCCATTAAAAAAATGAACAAAAATCCAAAAACAAAGTAAAAATTTCCATCTTAACTTTATATCACAAAAGCAGCATTTCTAGTTAGGAAATGTAGAATTGGTTATACATCTCTAGGATTCAAAAAAGAATGAGAGCCATTTTTTCCCATCATTTTTGAAAGCCATTTTAGCTTGATTTTAATATAATCCTGGGCAGGTTTTTTTTCTTAACGCTATTAAGTGCCCCCCCCCCCCCCCGCCCCAAGTTTTGTTTGAATTCTAGTTGGTTAACACATAGTGTAATACTGTTTTCAGGAATATTAAGTCTTGATCATACAGAGACATTTATGTAAGAGCACTGTGTATTCTGAGGCAGAAGTTTACTGAAGACTTCAATAAGATTTCAGTTTGGGAATACCACTTAATGAAAGTGAGATTAAGGGCAACTGGGTAGTGCAGTTGGTTGGGTGTCAGACTCCCGCACCCTTTCAAGTCGGCTTGAGGCTATTGGTCCCCCCTCTCCGCTCTCTTGCTTGCTCTTTCTCTGGAATAAATCTTTTTTTTTTTTTGAGTGAGATTGGTTTTATTAAAATATTTTAATTAAAATTTTAAAAGATACCTTTAGTTGTTTCATCTTGCCATCTTAACATCGTTCTTTTATTGACATTGAACTAACATTTCTGAAAAAAAAATTTTAATTTTGAAGGTTTATAATATAAGACAGGATAGATGAAGACTAGTAGGTAGCAACAATGAAAATAGTATTCAGAGAGACTTAGCAAGTTTCACAGCCCTGGTGATTTTTTTGCTTTTCCTACTTTCTTATATTCACACATATCATTGATAATAAATTCACTTTAAAGGCTTTTAATTCCTCTCAAAATAGGAAATTTTGATGAAGAACTTCTTTTGGAAAAGAGATAAAGACATTAAAAATGACAAATAATGTTGAATTTGCATTATTTAATAATGTTGCAATATTTCATTACATTGTAGAAGAAATTGTTCTTACTGTAAAATTGCATGAAATGTATCTAGTGTTGGTAATTCACTGCATTGAGAATCTCACTGAGAGAGAAAGAAACTTGGTTTTAAAGTTTTCCTTTTGCAGGGTGCCTGGGTGGCTCAGTCACTAAGTATCTGCCTTTGGCTCAGGTCATGATCCCATGGTCTTGGGATCAAGCCCTGCATTGGGCTCCCTGCTCAGTGGGAGTCTGCTTCTCCCTCTCCCACTCCCCCTGCTTGTGTTCCCTCTCTCATTGTGTCTCTCTCTGTCAAATAAATAAATAAAATCTTCAGGAAAAAAAAAGTTTTCCTTTAGCATATGGATCGTGTTGGGTTATTTAATACCAACATACTTATAATTCCACAAGGTGGCAGCATTTGTTTACTTTGACAGTATCTCAACTATTAGTGGACTAGGTATGGAAATAAATGGCTTATGGAAATTAGTAGCTAATAGAGAAGTTCATGCTCATGAATACTAGATGGTCCTAGGTTAACAACAGCAAGTAATGGAAAGGATAGAAACTCATCTTACACATAACAATGATGTCACATTTTGCATATTTTCTTAAATACCTATTGGCCATCAGAGAGGAATTTTTTGAAATTGTATTGTTTGAACTTACTGAATACTTAGCAGTAGCTGTTTCTTCAATTCCTGATTTGAATTTTACATACGTAGGTTGTTATGGTTAAAATTGTTCTACATTCCATCTGTAGGTTAGAGGTTATATTAACATTTTTGCTCATGGTTTCTGAAATTTTTAAGTAGAATTGCAGCAGGCATTAGTAAATTTATAAGAAGAAAATGGTTATGTATTGTGGCATTGCTGCTGCTAGATCAGTCGCTACATTGGTAATGTAGTGTTTGATTATTTGATTACTTTTAAAGATACCTTTGTAAGTACCTTACAAGATACTGTAAGTATTCACTAACTCATTTAATCTTTATATCAAACCTCTGGAATAAGGCATTGTGGCCAATCCCATTGTACAGATGAGGAATTGTGGTAGAGAGAAATTATCTAACTTGTCCTAGTTCAACACAATGCTAGTGAATGATAGAATTAAGATTTGAACTGAGACATTGTGGCTTCTGAGTTCCGCTCTTCCGTTATTCTCTTCAGGACCTGTTGAAACACCATTTTTGAGACACCCAAAAGAATAAAAGGAATAAATTCTTTGAGTTTCTTTCTTTCTTTTTTTTTTAAGATGTTATTTATTTATTTTAAGTGGGGAAGGAGCAGAGGGAGTGGCAGAGAATCTCTAGCAGACTACCCGTTGAGCACAGAGCCTGAATAAGGCTTGATCCCATAACCCTGAGATCATGACCGCAGCTGAAATCAAGAGTCGGACACTCAACCAACTGAGCCACCCAGGCACACCTCTTTTGAGTGTGTGATACTTGGTATCCCTATTACTTTCTTGTCTGATTTGCCCTTAATAATGACCATGTTTTTAATTTGATGTAGATATTCCATTAAAATGCCACTCTTGCCATAGCTTGAAACTATTCATGTTCAACATTTATTTTTGTAGTAGCCAGTTATAAGAATTGTTTTTCCTAAATTTCAATTTTTTTTTTTTTTAAAGATTTATTCATTTGACAGAGACACAGCGAGAGAGGGAACACAAGCAGGGGGAGTGGGAGAGGGAGAAGCAGGCCTCCCGCTGAGCAGGGAGCCCGATGCGGGGCTCGATCCCAGGACCCTGACATCATGACCTGAGCCGAAGGCAGATGCTTAATGACTGAGCCACCCAGGCGCCCCTAAATTTCAATTTTTAATGACAGCCAGTACTGATTCTGTATTGTAGAGTGCTGTGACTTTTTAATTTGTATTTAAAAACATGTCCAGGTAATCAAATGATTTGTTTTCAAAGGAAAAATTATGACTTATTTTATTTTATTTTATTTTTTAAACAAGTTATTTTGTTTGTTTTGTTTTGTTTCAAGTAGGCTCCGTACTGGGCCCCAGCATGGAGCCCATCTTTTTTTTTTTTTTTTTTAAAGATTTTATTTATTTATTTGAGAGAATGAGTGAGAGAGAGAGAGCACATGAGAGGGGGTGAGGGTCAGAGGGAGAAGCAGACTCCCTGCTCAGCAGGGAGCCCGATGCGGAACTCGATCCTGGGACTCCAGGATCATGACCTGAGCCGAAGGCAGTCGCTTAACCAGCTGAGCCACCCAGGCACCCCGCATGGAGCCCATCTTAGGGCTCTAACTCAAGACCCTGAGTTCAAGCCCTGAGCTAAAATCGAGTCGTACACTTAACCCACTGAGCCACCCAGGCGCCCCTATGACTCTTTTGGACTGCTAATGAACTTTTTCTTTTTTTCAGAAGATTTTTTGTTATCATCCTACAAGTTATTGGGCTATCTGGGATCAATGAGAAATGTCAGGATTTGGGAGTACAGAGAAGATAATTTGCTTCCAGAATTTTGCTCAGGCCTAATGTTTTATTTATTTTTATTTTTATTATTTTTTTTAGTTTTATTTTATTATGTTATGTTAATCACCTTACATTACATCATTATTTTTGATGTAGTGTTCCATGATTCATTGTTTGCATATAACACCCAGTGCTCCATTCAATATGTGCCCTCTTTAATACCCATCACCAGGCTAACCCATCCCCCCACCCCCTCCCCTCTAGAACCCATAGTTTGTTTCTCAGAGTCCATAGTCTCTCATGGTTCATCTCCCCCTCCAGTCTCCCCCCCGCCCTTCATTTTTCCCTTCCTGCTATCTTCTTTTTTTTTAAATATATAATATCTTATTTGTTTCAGAGGTACAGATCTGTGATTCATCATTCATACACAATTCACAGCACTAACCATAGCACATACACTCCCCAGTGTCTATCACCCAGCCACACCATCCCTCCCACCCCCACCACTCCAGCAACCCTCAGTTTGTTTCCTGAGATTAAGAATTCCTCATATCAGTGAGATCATATGATACATGTCTTTCTCTGATTGACTTATTTCACTTAGCATAATACCTTCTAGTTCGATCCATGTCGTTGCAAATGGCAAGATTTTGTGGTTTTTGTTTTTGTTTTGATGGCTGCATAATATTCCATTGTATATATACACCACATCGTCTTTATCCATTCATCTATTGAGGGACAGCTTGTCTCTTTCCATAGTTTGGCTGTTGTGGACATTGCTGCTATAAACATCTGTGTGTATGTCCCCTTCGGATCCCTACATTTGTATCTTTGGGGTAAATACCCAGTAGTGCAATTGCTGGGTTGTACGGTAGCTCTATTTTCAACTTTTTGAGGAACCTCCATACTGTTTTCCAGAGTGGATGCACCAGCTTGCATTCCCACCGAATGTAGGAGGGTTCGCCTTTCTCTGCATTCTCGCCAACATCTGTCATTTCCTGACTTGTTAATTTTAGCCATTCTGACTGGTGTGAGGTGGTATCTCATTGAGGTTTTGATTTGAATTTCCCTGATGCGGAGTGATGTTGAGCACTTTTTCCTGTGTCTTTTGGCCATTGGATGTCTTCTTTGGAAAAATGTCTGTTCATGCCTTCTGCCCATTTCTTGATTGGATCATTTGTTCTTTGGGTGTTGAATTTGATGAGTTCTTTATAGATTTTGGATACTAGCCCTTTATCTGTTATGTCATTTGCAAATATCTTCTCCCATTCTGTCGGTCGTCTTTTGGTTTTGTTGACTGTTTCCTTTGCTGTGCAAAAGCTTTTTATCTTGATGAAGTCCCAGTAGTTCATTTTTGCCCTTGCTTCCCTTGCCTTTGGCAATGTTTCTAGGAAGAAGTTGCTGCGGCTGAGGTCGAAGAGATTGCTGCCTGTGTTCTCCTCTAGGATTTTGATGGACTCCTGTCTCACATTGAGGTCTTTCAACCATTTGGAGTCTATTTTTGTGTGTGGTGTAAGGAAATGGTCCAGTTTCATTCTTCTGCATGTGGCTGTCCAATTTTCCCAACACCATTTGTTGAAGAGACTGTTTTTTTTCCATTGGACATTCTTTCCTGCTTTGTCGAAGATTAGTTGACCATAGAGTTGAGGTTGAGGGTCCATTTCTGGGCTCTCTATTATGTTCCATTGATCTATGTGTCTGTTTTTGTGCCAGTACCATACTGTCTTGATGACAGCTTTGTAATAGAGCTTGAAGTCCGGAATTTGTGATGCCACCAGCTTTGCTTTGCTTTTCTTTTTCAAGATTCCTCTGGCTATTCGGGGTCTTTTCTGGTTCCATACAAATTTTAGGATTATTTGTTCCATTTCTTTGGAAAAAATTGATGGTATTTTGATAGGGTTTGCGTTAAATGTGTAGAATGCTCTAGGTAGCATTAACATCTTCACAATATCTGTTCCTCCAATCCATGAGCATGAAACGTTTTTCCATTTCTTTGTGTCTTCCTCAGTTTCTTTCATGAGTCTTTTATAGTTTTCTGAGTACAGATCCTTTGTCTCTTTGGTTAGATTTATTCCTAGGTATCTTATGGTTTTGGGTGCAATTGTAAATGGGATCGACTCCTTAATTTCTCTTTCTTCTGTCTTGTTGTTGATGTATAGGAATGCCACTGATTTCTGTGCATTGATTTTATATCCTGCCACTTTACTGAATTCCTGTATGAGTTCTAGCAGTTTGGGGGTGGTATCTTTTGGGGTTTCCACATAAAGTATCATATCATCTGCAAAGAGTGAGAGTTTGACTTCTTTGCCAACTCGAATGCCTTTGATTTCTTTTTGTTGTCTGATTGCTGTGGCTAGGACTTCTAGTACTGTGTTGAATAGCAGTGGTGAATAGTGGACATCCCTGCTGCATTCCTGACCTTAGGGGAAAGCTCTCAGTTTTTCCCCATTGAGAATGATATTTGCTGTGGGTTTTTCATAGATTGCTTTCATGGTATTGAGGTATGTACCCTCTGTCCCTACACTCTGAAGAGTTTTAATCAAGAAGGATGCTGTACTTTGTCAAATGCTTTTTCTGCATCTATTGAG
This sequence comes from Neomonachus schauinslandi, assembly GCF_002201575.2. Taxonomy (NCBI): domain Eukaryota; kingdom Metazoa; phylum Chordata; class Mammalia; order Carnivora; family Phocidae; genus Neomonachus; species Neomonachus schauinslandi. The sequence continues at coordinate 50,650,630 of NC_058408.1, forward strand.
AGGATCATCTGGTTCTTGTTCTTCTTCTTTTTTTTTTTAAGATTTTATTTATTTGAGAGAGAGAATGAGAGAGAGCGAACACACAAGAGGGGGGAGGGTCAGAGGGAGAAGCAGACTCCCCGCCGAGCAGGGAGCCCGATGCAGGACTCGATCCAGGGACTCCAGGATCATGACCTGAGCCAAAGGCAGCCACCCAACCAACTGAGCCACCCAGGCGCCCTCTTGTTCTTCTTTTATTAATGTATTGTATCACATTGATTGATTTGCGGATGTTGAACCAACCTTACAGCCCAGGAATAAATCCCGCTTGTTGTGATGAATAATCCTTTGAATGTACTGTTGGATCCTATTGACTAGTATTTTGGTGAGAATTTTTGCATCCATGTTCATCAGGGATATTGGTCTGTAATTCTCCTTTTGGATGGAGTCTTTGTCTGGTTTTGGGATCAAGGTAATGCTGGCCTCATAAAATGAGTTTGGAAGTTTTCCTTCCATTTCTGTTTTTTGGAACAGTTTCAGAAGAAGAGGTATTAATTCTTCTTGAAATGTTTGGTAGAATTCCCCTGGGGATCCTTCTGGCTCTGAGCTCTTGTTTGTCGGGAGATTTTTGATGACTGCTTCAATTTCCTTAGTGGTTATGGGTCTGTTCAGGTTTTCTGTTTCTTCCTGGTTCAGTTTTGGTAGTTGATACATCTCTAGGAACACATCCATTTCTTCCAGATTATGTAATTTGCTGGCATAGAGTTGCTCATAATATGTTCTTATAATTGTTTGTATTTCTTTGGTGTTGGTTGTGATCTCTCCTCTTTCATTCATGATTTTATTTATTTGGGTCATTTTTCTTTTTGATAAGTCTGGCCAGGGGTTTATCAGTCTTATTAATTATTTCAAAGAACCAGCACCTAGTTTCGTTCATCTGTTCTACTGTTCTTTTGGTTTCTGTTTCATTGATTTCTGCTCTGATCTTTAATTATTTCTCTTCTCCTGCTGGGTTTAGGCTTTATTTGCTGCTTTCTCCAGCTCCTTTAGGTGTAGGGTTAGGTTGTGTATTTGAGATCTTTCTTGTTTCTTGAGAAAGGCTTGTATTGCTATATACTTTCCTCTTAGGACCACCTTTCTGCATCCCAAATATTTTGAACAGTTGTGTTTTCATTTTCATTGGTTTCCATAAATTTTTTAAATTCTTCTTTAATTTCCTGGTTGACCCATTGATTCTTTAGTAGGATGCTCTTTAGCCTCCATGTATTTGAGTTCTTTCCGACTTTCCTCTTGTGATTGAGTTCTAGTTTCAAAGCATTGTGGTCTGAAAATATGCAGGGAATGATCCCAATCTTTTGGTACCAGTTGAGACCTGATTTATGACCTAGGATGTGATCGATTCTGGAGAATGTTCCATGGGCACTAGAGAAGAAAGTGCATTCTGTTGCTTTGGGATGGAATGTTCTGAATATGTCTGTGAAGTCCATTTGGTCCAGTGTGTCATTTAAAGTCTTTATTTCCTTGTTGATCTTTTGCTTAGATGATCTGTCCATTTCAGTGAGGGGGCTGTTAAAGTCCTCTACTATTATTGTATTGTTGTCGATGTGTTTCTCTGATTTTGTTATTAATTGGCCTATATAATTGGCTGGTGCTATGTTTAGGGGCATAGATATTTACAATTGTTAGATCTTCTTGTTGGTGAGACCCTTTAAGTATGATATAGTGTCCTTCCTCATCTCTTATTACAGTCTTTGGTTTAAAATCGAATTTGTCTGATATAAGGATTGCCACTCCAGCTTTCTTTTGGTGTCCATTAGCATGGTAAATGGTTTTCCACCCCCTCACTTTCAATCTGGGGGTGTCTTTGGATCTAAAATGAGTCTCTTGCAGACAGCATGTCGATGGGTCTTGTTTTTTAATCCAATCTGATACCCTTTGTCTTTTGATTGGGGCATTTAGCCCATTTACATTCAGGGTAACTATTGAAAGATAGGAATTTAGTGCCATTGTATTGCCTGTAAGGTGACTGTTACTGTTTGGTGTCTCTGTTCCTTTCTGGTCTGTGTTACTTTTAGGCTCTCCCTTTGCTTAGACGACCCCTTACAATATTTCTTGTAGGGCTGGTTTCGTGTTTGCAAATTCCTTTAGTTTTTGTTTGTCCTGGAAGCTTTTGATCTCTCCTTCTATTTTCAATGACAGCCTAGTTGGATATAGTATTCTTGGCTGCATATTTTTCTCATTTAATGCTCTGAATAGATCCTGCCAGTCCTTTCTGGCCTGCCAGGTCTCTGTGGATAGGTCTGTTGCCAGTCTAATGTTTCTACCATTGTAGGTTACATATCTCTTCTCCTGAGCTGCTTTCAGGATTTTCTCTTTGTCTCTGAGACTTGTAAGTTTTACTATTAGATGTCGGGGTATTGACCTATTTTTATTGATTTTGAAGGGGGGTTCTCTGTGCCCCCCTGGATTTTGATGCCTCTTTTCTTCCCCAAATTAGGGAAGTTCCCTGCTGTAATTTGCTCCAATATACCTTCTGCCCACCTCTCTTTTTCTTCTTCTTCTTCTAATATTGTTTCATCTTATGGTATCACTTATCTCTCACATTCTGCCCTCATGATCCAGTAGTTGTTTATCTCTTTTTCTCAGCTTCTTTATTTTCCATCATTTGGTCTTCTTTATCACTAATTCTGTCTTCTGCCTCATTTATCCTAGCAGTTAGAACCTCCATTTTTGATTGCACCTCATTAATAGCCTTTTTGATTTCAACTTGGTTAGATTCTAGTTCTTTTATTTCTCCAGAAAGAGTTTTTCTAATATCTTCCATGCTTTTTTCAAGCCCAGCTAGTATCTTTAAAATCGTCATTCTGATCTCTAGTTCCGAGATCTTACTAATGTTCATATTGATTAGGTCCCTGGCAGTCGGTATTGCCTCTTGTTGTTTTTTTTTGAGGTGAGTTTTTCCATCTTGTCATTTTGTCCAGAGGAGAACAGATGAATGAGAGAACAAAGTGCTAACAGGGTAACAACGACCCCAGAAAAATATACACTAAATAAATCAGAAGAGACCTTCCAGAAAGTGGTCACTTTTCTGTTCAGAGAGTTGCTGCTGTTCTTTTCTTCGATCTCCTTTTGAGTTCATAGGTGTTCAGAATGGTTTGATACGTATCTAGCTGAATTCCTGGTACCAGAGGAAATTTAGGTCTCCTACTCCTCCACCATCTTGCTCCTCCCCCCAGTCCTAATGTTTTAAAGCAGTAATTTTAAATACTGTGTTCTAAACTTGAAGTTTCCTCAGGAAAGAGGTCTTATATATCTTACTTACTCCTGACTCCCCATTTCTGGCAAATGATAGGTGCTTAATAGGTGCTTTATTTGTTTAATGAATGGAAAACTCGTTTGCCAGCTCTGGGAGGCTCTGGAGAGCTCTAGTAATTGTCCAACTCAACCTGCTTTTATATATTTGCTTGCTGATAAGTGTTCCTTTGAGGAAAGTATCCCTAGGCTAAAAAGGAAGTTTGTAATTCTCCAATGATACATGATAGAAAAATAAAGTAGTGTTAACAACTTAAAATAGAGAAGTCTAGTATTGTCAGCAAGTGTTCATGAGTTTCCTACTTCTATAACAATTGAAAATACAGGTTAAAAGTGAGATACAAATAGTCCAAGTTCACGTATTAGAAGCTGCTACATCCTTTCCTTCCCTCATAGCCTCTACCCTAAAATTTTTCTGTTGTCATTTCCTCTTTTTTATGTTTACTTTTGCCCTTGCTTAGACTGAGGCTTGTCAGTAGTACAGAGTGAAACCATAAACTGAAATCATTTTACACTTCTTAACTAAAAAGTGTTAATTGTGTTAGCATTTAAGATTTTAGCAGACTAGTAAAAGTTTTTCACTAATGAGAACATAAAGTAGATGCCTACAATAAATGTTCAGAATTAAAATACTGCCTTTTATGATAAAATTCTTATTTTTTGTTAACCTAATGACTCTCTTCAAGTAATCAAAGTATAAAAACAATTAGAATGATTGTTTGGTATCCAAGAGATAAAGTAGGACTAATGGCTGGAAGTTACATTTTAACGCTAATATAAGGAAGATCTTTGTAGTCAGCAATGTACAGAAGTAGAATAGGCTTTATTAGGAGACAGTTGCCATATGTTCTTAGGACTTTAAAATTAAGCTGTACTTTTTTTTTTTTAATACAAACAGTTCCTTCCTGCAATCCTGAGGTCAGTTATATATTTACCTATATTTGTCTAGAATATTTATTTAATTTTAAAAATTTATTTACTTGAGAGAGAGAAAGAAAGAACACGGAGAGTGAGAGGGAGAATCAGATGCGGGGCTTGATCCCAAGGAGCCTGAGATCATGACCTGAGCTGATGGCAGACACTTAACTGGTTGAGCCACCCAGGTGCCCCTTATTTTTGTTTTAATTTTTAAAAATTGTATCTATTTATACTGTAAGTGCTGATTGTACCACTAAAAGTAATGTACAGATTAGTGTAGAGACAAAATCTATAAGCCAATATATAGAAAAAAGCATTGTAAGTGCTGTGAAAATATCTACTGGCTACAGTACGGGCAGTGGGTTTGAGATAAGGAATAGTAGAAGCAGGGAGATCAGATATATAAGTAGTTTTGAATTGTCCTGGAACACATGATGATGGCCTGTGGTCTATACTAGGAGGAAGTCAGTAGAGCTTGGACAAAGAAGTATTTAGGACATATTTATGGACTAGGGTAGACAAAACCTGATGATTGATGGATAATAGTCCTTGAAGGAGAGGAAGATAATTTCCAGGTTTTTGGTTTGAGTAACTGGGCAGAAAAATGTGGTGTTTTTTTTTTAATTTAAAGTCAATTAATTAACATATAGTGTATTATTAGTGTCAGAGGTAGAGTTCACTGATTCCTCAGTCTTACATAACACCCAGTGCTCATTACATCCTGTGCCCTCCTTAATGTCCATCACCCGGTTACCCCCCCTGCCCCCTGCAACCCTCAGTTTGTTTCCTATGATGAAGAGTGTCTTATGGTTTGTCTCCCTCTCTGATTTCATCTTTTTAAAAAAATTTTTTGTTGTTAGGTTAATCACCATACATTACATCATTAGTTTTTGATGTCTGATTTCATCTTGTTTTATTTTTCCCTCCCTTCCCCTATGCTCCTCTGTTTTGTTTCTTAAATTCCACATGAGTGAAATCATATGATAATTTTCTCTCTGACATATTTTGCTTAGCATAATACCTTCTAGTTCCATCCACATTGTTGCAAATGGCAAGATTTCATTTTTTTTTTGATGGATGAGTACTATTCCATTGTATATATATACCACATCTCCTTTATCCATTCATCTCTTGATGGACATCTTGGCTCTTTTCACAGTTTGGCTATTGTGGACATTACTGCTATAAACATTGGAGGTGCAGGTGGCCCTTGGGATCACTACATTTGTGTCTTTGATGTAAATACCTAGTAGTGCAATTGCTGGGTTATAGGGTAGCTCTATTTTCAACTTTTTGAGGAACCTTCATACCGTTTTCCAGGTGGCTGCACCAGCTTGCATTCCCACCAACAGTGTGAGAGGGTTTCCCTTTCTCTGCATACCCGTTAATATCTTTTGTTTCCTGACTTGTTAATTTTAGCCATTCTGACTGGTGTGAGGTGGTGTCTCATTGTGGTTTTGATTTGTATTTCCCTGATGCCGAGTGATGTGGAGCAGTTTTTCATTTGTCTGTTAACCATTTGTGTGTTTTCTTTGATGAAACGATGTTCATGTCTTCTGCCCATTTTTTGATTGGATTATTTGTTCTTTGGGTGTTGAGTTTGATAAGTTCTGTATAGATTTTGGACCCTAGTCCTTTATCTATTAAGAAAAGTGTGGTGGTATTTCCAGAGATAGAGATACTGGAGGAAGAGCAAGTTTGAGGACGATGAGGTTCATGAGAGATAACCAAGTAGATATTTTGCATAGGCTTGCTAGGTGCACAGAGAAGAAATTTGTACCATTGATAACGGGCACCGTGGTTGTAGATTGATAGAGCGCCAACATTTAATGATCCAGGTAGGTGAAGAGGAACCAGTAAAGCTGACTGAGGTGGTTTTTTTAGATAAAAATGAAAACCAGGAAAGTATATTGTCCTACAACCCAGGAAATGGGACATAATCTGCAGGCTTAGATATTAGGCAGGATTGGATCCAAAGCAAGGTGTGACTTTTTGCTTTGATTAGAAGGGGTAATAAGAGGGAAGAAGAGAATTGTTGCAAAGGCAGGCATGTTTGTAGTGTTAAGTATAGGGAGATAAAGGACCTTTTCTCCAATAATATTTGCTTTCACCAAGTGTCATTGCTGAGTGACGGCTAGAAAGGGTGGTTGGTGTTTATGTGTGAGTGCAGAAGAAAGAGATACTAGATGATGAGATTCGTGGACCATGAAATTTAAACTGAATAATGAAGTAAATAAAGTTAGGGGAGGCCTTAGAAAGAGGCAAAAATTGGTGAATCACCTGTATGGAGGTGAAGAATGAAGGGTTGTAGGAATAGTGGGCAAGTGAGGGGGAGTTTTGTGGAGACTGGTCAAAAAAGTTATTGCATCTTTGGCCCAGAATATTTTTCCATATTTGTACTTGCAGCATTGGGTAGTTTACTTGATATCTAATGGGCACACATGTTTGTTGACTTAACTGGAGAATAAGTTAAAATGCAAGGTAGAAAATAATAAATGCTTGTGGGGATCGGATGAAATGCTGAAGGAGTTGACTAAAAGGGGGAGTTCACTTTAGGCAATGACTTTGAGGTTCTTAGGGGTATTTGAAATGGTGCTTCCGAGGTTTTTCTTCTGCATTTCTATAGATTATTCTCTCTGTAGTTGATTCTTAAGATAGAAAGTGACATAAATATTTTTTCTAATTCTTCACTGTGTTCACAACTATGTCTTTTTAATTTCTTGCAGAAGTTTGTAGTGGAAGTAGTAATTGTTGTTAAAGGCTGGGTTATTCTTGTACTTGGTTACATTAAAGGAGAAAATAATGCTTATTTTTCACCTTTTATGGATAAAATATATGGAGAGGAAATAAGGAAATATAATTATTTACACATATCAAATTATACAGATTTCCTATATAGGAGAAGTCCTTTGCAAATTTTTACAGTAAAACTACTAATTTGCAATAGGTGAAAGAAGACCAATTTTGAGTTTTTTTTTTTTTTTTTTTTACATATAGTTGACAGACAGTGTTATATAATTTTAGGTATCCAACATGGTGATTTGACAATTCTATGTATTATGCTTTGCTTACCACAAGTGTAGCTATCATCTGTCACCATAGAATGCTAGTATTGTACCACTGACTGTATTCCGTGTGCTGTACCTTTCATCTCTGTGACATATTCATTTCATAACTGGAATCCAGTACCTCCCACACCCATTCCCCATCCCATTAGTTTGTTCTCTGTGTATATGTCTCTGCTTTTTTGTTTCTGTTGTATTTTTTAGCTTCTACATATAAGTGAAATCACATGGTATTTGTGTTTCTCTCTCTCTCTTTTTTTTTAAAGTAGGTTCCATGCCCAGTGTGGAGCCCATCATGGGGCTTGAACTCAGGACCCTGAGATTGAGACCTGAGCAGAAATCAAGAGTCAGACACTTAACTGACTTTGCCACCCAGGCACCACTGTCTTTCTCTGTCTTATTTCACTTAGCATAATATACTCTAGGTCCATCCATGTTTTTGCAAATGGCAAGATCTCATTCTTTTCTTATGGCTAATATTCCATGTAATATACCACATCTGGGGCGCCTGGGTGGCTCAGTCAGTTAAGCTTCTGCCTTAGGCTCAGGTCATAATCCCAGGGTCCTGGGTTGAACCCTGAATCGGGCTTCCTGCTCAGCGGGAAGGCTGCTTCTCCCTCTACCTTCCCCTCCACTCGTGCTCTCTCTTTCTCTTTCTGTCAAGTAAATAAAATCTTTAAAAAAAAAAATTAATGTCATATCTTTATCCATTCATCTGTGGATAGACACTTGGGTTGCTTCCATATCTTGGCTATTGTAAATAAAGCTGCAGTAAACATAAGTATATATATATCTTTTCAAATTAGTGTTTTCATTTTCTTTGGGTACATACCCAGTAGTGGAATTACTGGATTGTATGATATTTCTGTTTTTACTTTTTTTGAGGAATTGCCATAGAGTTTTCTGCAGTGGCTGCACCAGTTTGTATTTGTACCAGTCATGCATGAGGGTTCCTTTTCTCCATATCTTCACCAACATTTCTTATTTCTTGTGTTTTTGATTCTAGCTAATCTGACAGGTGTAAAGTAGTATCGTAGTTTTGATTTGCATTTCCCTGATGATTAGTGATGTTGAGCATTTTTTCATGTGTCTTTTGGCCATCTGTATATCTTTGAAAAAATGTCTGTTTATGTCCTCTGCCTATTTTTAATAGGATCATTTGGGTTTTTTTCACGCTAAGTTGTATAAGTTCATACATTTTGGATATTAAGCTCTTACTGAAAATATCATTTGCAACTATCTTCTCCCATTCAGTAGGTTGCCTTTTTGTTTTGTTGATGGTTTCCTTCTCTGGGTAAAAGTTTTTTATTTTGCTGTAGTCCTAATAGTTTATTTTTGCTTTTGTTTCCCTTGCCCGAGGAGCTCTATCTAGAAAGATGTTGCTAAGGTCATTGTCAAAGAGATTACTGCCTGTGTTTTTCTTCTAGGAGTTTTATGATTTCAGTCTCACATGTAGATCTTTAATCTATTTAGAGTTTATTCTTGTTTATGGTGTGAGAAAGTGGTTCAGTTTCATTCTTTTCCATGTAGGTGTCCAATTTTCCTAGCACCATTTGTAAAGAAGGTCAATTTGAATGAGTTAAGTCTCATGTAGTTTTTTTTTTTTTTTTAAAGATTTTATTCATTTATTTGAGAGAGAAAGTGTGAGAGAGAAAGCATGAGAAGGGGGAGGGCCAATGGGAGAAGCAGACTCCCCACCGAGCAGGAAGCCCGATGTGGGACTCCATCCTGGGACTCCAGGATCATGACCTGAGCTGAAGGCAGACACTTAACCAGCTGAGGTACCCAGGCTCCCCAAAGTCCCATGTAGTTTAAAAAAATAATTTTATTTCTTGCAGCTATCTAACCTAATTAGAAATAGTTTCAATTGAATCCTATTTAAATGAGTTGAAATGAGAACTTACTTGAATTATTCTAGCATTTTGTGTGGTACATTGTAGGTACATTTACTTAGTGACATTTACTTACAGTTGGAGGGCTTACTAAAACAGATTTCTGGGCCCTGCTCCAGGAGTTTCTTATTCACTAGTCTGTGCTAGGGCTAAGAATTAGCATTTCTAACACATTGCCAGGTACTAATGCTGTTGCTTGTCTGAGACCACACTTTGAGAATACTGTCTTAGGTTAAGAGCTTTAAAAAAGAAGAAATTTACTTCTAATAGGAAATATTTATAATTTTAATTCTTTAGTAAAAGACCATAATTATTTATATTTTATAGTTTATGAATTAAAATAGGTAAAAAATCCATTTATTTTATAGAGTTTTCTAATAAATAAGCTTTTACAGTATGCTATGAACAGGTTGCATATGTACCAAGATATTTATTCCTTCTGTTCTTGGTTCAGTTGGGTGGGGTTGGGTTGGAGAACCAGCTCATAACCAACTATCCTCAGGACAGAGGGATTAACCCTGTATTTAGCTTATTTGCTTTGTCCACTTCACGGTGATAGGGAAACTCTAGCATAAAGAACTTAGGACAAATAAAGTATCTTGGTTTCTATCAAAGTTGTTTTAGTCATTTTTGGTGAAAGAATTATGTAGTGAAAATTGAGATTGAGCTCTTTAATATATAAAGTATTGATAGTTCATGCTGATAATTAACCTGTAAAGCTGAGTTCCTAAAAGGAAGCCTGCTCTTACTCTGCTGGAGAACCATCTCACTTTGCCATAGAAGTAAGCCATTGGGCTGCCAGTTGGTAGGGCACAAATTTGGGGGGATTGGAAGGGATGTTTTGAACCTTTTAAAATTTAGAAAATATGTCCTTTGATTTTTTTTTTTTTAAAGATTTTTTATTTATTTATTTGACAGACACATAGCGAGAGTAGGAACACAAGCAGGGGGAGTGGGAGAGGGAGAAGCAGGCTTCCCGTGGAGTAGGGAGCCTGATGTGGGACTCGATCCCAGGACCCTGGGATCATGACCTGAGCCGAAGGCAGACGCTTAACGACTGAGCCACCCAGGCGCCCTGTGTCCTTTGATTTAATGTGTTTCTTACACTATTGACTTCGTTAAGATTATGTAGGGGAGGAAAAAACCTTTTCCTTCTACCCTTCTAAGTTTTTTTTTTTTTTTTTAAGATTTTATTTATTTATTTGAGAGAGAGAGAATGAGAGACAGAGAGCATGAGAGGGAGGAGGGTCAGAGGGAGAAGCAGACTCCCCGCTGAGCAGGGAGCCTGATGCGGGACTCGATCCTGGGACTCCAGGATCATGACCTGAGCCGAAGGCAGTCGCTTAACCAACTGAGCCACCCAGGCGCCCCCCTTCTAAGTTTTTGATTGGGACCCCACAACAGAGAGATTAACAAGAGAAAAACAGAGGTTAATAATATATACGTTTCTTATATACACTGGAGAAACCTAGGAAAATGTGTAACTCAAAGAACTGTCTTAGAACTCTGACTTATGTCAGATCTTTAACAAAGAACAATAAATATGTAGAGAAATGAAAGGATAATGAAAAGCAGTTTTAGATTTCCAAGAACAGCAAACTATGGGAATGTAAATATACTGGAAGAAACTAATGGAGTGAGGGTTGTTTACAGATTTCTCTCATGTTATCTCTGGGCTTATATCCTGCTTTTAAGTAGTAAAAGGGGGAGGGTAGAGAGTGCTTTTCCTGCATTTGCTGCTTAATTGCTTTTAGCTCAAAATAGTTTTTGTGTCAAAGAGGCATATTTTGGGGTGACGTATTATGGTTTCCTTCAGATAAAAGGCAGTCTCTGTGTATTTTGTCACTGGTGTGAGTTTAGTAGTACTTCACTTTACTGCCACATAGAAATAACCGTGATATCAGTATACATAAAACTGAATCTGGTAAAGGATGTTTTATAATATAAACACTTGGCAGATACCATCATTTGCCCCAGCTGTGGTAATAAGTTCCCTGTATGTTGCCTCCATCAGACATTTTCATACATTTAAAACTTTTTGGGTAAGATAGGATGTTGCTGTAGGAGCTAGTGTCCACATGTATCATTTCAATTTTTTCCCCTTTGAGTTACTTTATCTCTAGCTACTCTTCACAGCAGAGTTTCGTATTATGCTAACACTTCATCTGTACAGAACTTAACCTGGCAATCTCATCTAACTGAAACACAATCAGTAATCAGGACTTAAATGAAAAATAAAAAGGCTTTAGAACAAAATAAATGCCACTAAATTAATGGCTAAAGCTCAAATATTAGCAAATGGCCATTTTCTTGAATTATTTCAGGCGTAGTGAATTATTTTATATACAGTTCCTGTAATCTTAGTTTTATATGGTTTGTGTCTCTTCAAAGTGTAAAAGGAAGAGAGATTGCAATAGATAGGTTAAAGAAGTGATAGCTACTAGCTAGACAAAGGGGAAGAAATGATGAAGCTGCACATTGGAGCTAAAAAGCAATTTGGATCCATTTAATAATGAGTTCAAGTGGTTTGGCATATCTTAATAGACCCTGAGATCATTGAGATGTAATAGAGTATGGTAACTAATGTTGGCAGGGCTATTCACATTATTATGCTCAGTATGTTCTTATAAAGATAGTAAAGAATATGTTACATTTGACAGATTATACTCATAGGGGATCAAAAGTTGGTTCCAAAATTCACTTAACATTTATTATCACTCACTGTGTCTTAGAACAGTAGACAGGTATGTGCAGAAAATGCTGTTGTATCTGTTATTCTGTAGAAATAATTTTAAATATATTAATATCATCATTGGTATAGATGTAATGTGAAAAATATTCCTATTTCTTTATAATTATTTTGAAGGTTTTTGGTACTTGTGTGTTTCAAACTTTGCATTAGTTTTATTTATATAAAAGGAAACATTGTAAATGAGAAAAATACTGGCTTTTTGCCTGGTACAGAAATTGGCAAACTGTGGTCCATTGGGGTCAGATTTGGCCCATCACTTAGTTTTGAGTGACCCATGAGCTAAGAATGATTTTTATCTTTTTAATTGGTTGAAAAAATCAAAAGAAGAATAATAACAAATGATGTATAGTGGCGTGACATAATATCGACATGAAAATTCTATGAAATTCAAATTTCAGTGTTCATAAATTAAGTTTTATTGGAATACAGTCATACTTATTCTTTTACATATTTTTTGTGGCTGATTTTATACTACAACAGCAGAGTCGAATAGTTTTGAGAGAACTGCATGGTTCCTCTGGCCCTTTGACAGAACAAATTTGCTGACTCTTGACCTAGTAGATTTGTTTAGGCTCTAAGGATGTATTGCTACACTTGATTAAAGTTCTGTCATGTTTTTGGATATCGGTATATCTTATGAAAGAAAATGGCTTGTGTCAGATTTTCTGATCTTGTGATGATTGGCTGACTGTTTTATAGGCTTCATCATTTCTTAATACAAATAACCTGTCACTGGCCTGTCTTATGGTAAGCACTTCATCATTGGTTGAATGATAGCTACAGATTTGTAGTCCTTACCTAGTAACAAACTCTGGTTCATTCAGCAGAAAGTTTCTTACTTCTGGTTTTTAAAAAATTATAGAGTAGAGCTGAAAAATGCCTTGAAATATGAGAAAAGCTTATACTATGATTAGGAGAGTTAGCTATATCATACTAATCTTGAAACAGAGATGCTTTTCTGCCACCAATGATTTTTTTAAATTTTGTTTCTGTTCTCTCTCCTTTTCCCTTTTTCCTCACCCACATTAGGTAGTTTTGTGGATAGCATTAAAGTTATAAAAGTGGTTTTTGATCAGTGCTTGAGAGAGATTAATTTGTGGTTACATTATTTACGAATTTAAGTTTAAATGTAGAATTGGAAATTGTATAGTTTTTAAAATCACCTATATTGAGGTACAGTATATATACAATAAAAGTATAAAGTTTTAAGTTTTGGAATTGTATAAACCACAGTCGAAATATAGAACATTTCCAAAAATTTTAATTTCTGTCAGTTTGCAGTTAATTCCATTTCTTCCTCCAGACTCCTGCCCAGGCCACTAATCTCTTTGTCCTTAACCATTAAAATAGTCTAGTCATTCTGGAATCTTTTAAAAATGGAGCCATACAATATGTACTCTTTTGTGTCTAGCTTCTTTAGCACAGCATATTTTTGAAATTCATTCATGCTGTTGCCTCTATCAGTAGATACAGTTAATTATTAACAGTTACAAAGTTAATTATTTAGTAATCCATTTTATTAATATTCCACAGTTTGTTTACCCATTCATGTGTTGATGGACATTTAAGTTTCCATTTTTTGATTATTATGAATAAAGCTACCATGAATATTCACACACAAGTCATTTTGGATATTATATTCATATTTATTTCTCTTGGGTAAATACCTGGGATTGAAATTTCTTGGTTGTATGATTAGTTTGTGCTTAACATTTCAAGAAACTGCTAAACTGTTTTTAAAGTGATTGGGTTATTTTAAAATTCCAGCAATGTAATAGAGTTCCATTTGTCCCAAATCCTCCATAACTCTTGGCATTGTCAGTCTTTTCATTAGTGGGTTTTTAGTAATATTTTCTTCCTGTTTGACTTTGCATTTCCCTTATAACTAATGGTGTTTAATATGCTTATTGGCCATCTGTGTATGTTTTGTGAAGCATCTATTCAAATCTATACAAAACTTGTATTCTGGATACAAGTTCTTTGTCAGATTTATGTACTGGTAGTATTTTCTCCCAGTCTGTGGCTTGCCCTATTTACTAATAGTATCTTTTAAATGGTATAAGTATTTAATTTTGATGAATTCCAATTCATTAATTTTTTTAATGATTTAATCTCTTTTTTATAGAAATGTTTTGGTGAAAATTTTTCTTCTCTCTTTTCTTCTATAGTTTAAATAGTTTTAGCTTATACATTTAAGTCTATAATTCATTTCAATTAATATTTGTTTAGATTATGAAGTAAAGGTTGGGGTTATATACTTGTTCCAGGAAGCATTTGTTTAAAAGGTTAACTTTTTCAATTGACATCTTTGTTTAAAATCAATTGAGCACATATGTATGAATCTATTTTTTTTTTAATTGAAGTGTAGTTGACAGACAAGTTACTTAGTTTCAGGTTTACAACATAATGATTCAACAAGTCTATACATTATGCTATGCTTATCACAAGTGTAGGTACCATCTGTCACGATATAACACTATTGCAATACTATTGACTATATTCCCTATGCTGTACCATTTATCCCCATAACTGGAAGCCTGTACCTCCCACTCCCCTTCACCTATTTTACCCTTTCCCCCACCTCCTCCGCTCTAGCAAGAATCAATTTTTTTTTTTTAAGATTTTATTTATTTATTTGAAAGAAATATAGCGAGAGCAGGAACACAAGCAGGGGGAGTGGGAGAGGGAGAAGCAGGCTTCCTGCCGAGCAGGGAGCCCGATGTGGGACTCGATCCCAGGACCCTGGGATCATGACCTGAGCCGAAGGCAGACGCTTAACGACTGAGCCACCCAGGCACCCATCAATTTTTTTTTTTTAAATATATTTATTTGACAGAGAGAGACACAGTGAGAGAGGGAACACAGGTAGGGGGGAGTGGGAGAAGGAGAAGCAGGCTTCCCGCAAAGCAGGGAGCCCAATGTGGGGCTCGATCCCAGGACACTGGGATCATGACCTGAGCAGAAGGCAGATGCTTAACGACTGAGCCACCCAGGCACCCCAAGAATCAGTTTTTGTTCTTTTTATTTGATGAATCTGTTTCAACTTCTGCTTGTTTATTTATTCGTTCGATTATTTTTCAGATTCCACATAGAAGTGAAATCACTTGGTATTTTTCTCTGTTCAGTTTACTTAACATAATTCCATCTAGGACTATCCGTGTTGTTCCAAATGGCAAGATCTCATCGTTTTTTAAATGGTTGGGAAATACTCCGTTTGTGGGGGAGGGGCCATGTACACACCTCATCTTCATTTATCAAAAGACACTTAGGTTGCTTCCATATCTTGGCTATTATAAATAATGCTGCAGTTAACATAGGGGTGTGTATATTTTTTTGAATTAGTGTTTTTGTTTGCTTTGGGTAAACACCCAGTAGTGGAATTACTATGAATCTACTTCTTGACTCTCTTTTCTGTTGTATTGCCTGCATGTCTGCTGTTAGGCCAGTACCAAAGTCTCATTATTATTGTAGTTTTATATTAAGCCTTAAAATCAGGTAATGTAAGCCCTCCAAGTTTATTATTCTTTTTTAAAGTTGTATTAGCAATTCTAAGTCCTTTGCATTTCTGTAAAAAATTTTGAACAAGAGCTCTTTATTTTCTGTGGTGATAGTTTGAAAGGATTTTTCTAGTAAGTCACATTTTCTCATATATTTTTCTTCATCGGTTTTGTCTACTTGTCCTTATCAGAAATATGAAATAGATTTCTGCTTTGTTAAATCTTTCTGACTGATATTTTGGGGACATACTTTTATATATATGTAATGAAATTTCTTTAGACTATACATTTTCATTCCAGATTAGTCTTCTGCAGCATGGAATGGTTTCTTTATATCATAGTTCTGTTGTTTTCTGATGAAGCATGGCAGCAGTGACATTAATGATTCAATATTGTGATCTTAGTGGTTGCTTTGTAAATAGTACTAGAGGATACAGAACTGAAAAAGTAGACGTATTTTCTCCTTTAATTTCAAAAGTAAAGAATTAGAACTTTTGCTTGCATATGGATCCCTTCACTTTTACTAAATACAAACTCAGAACAAACTGTCATCATAGTTTGGGGACAAAATATATTTTGTTTTTCAACTCTTGTTATTTTCTCTTGTAGGTGTTTTTATTCAGTCTTTTTATTAATCTTTTACTTCTTCGGAAGTTACCTTCAGTTTGTCAAACTGCTCTAATAAAAACCATTTATCATAGGATACAGTTTTATTGTGCATGGAAAAGGTGTTTTAGGACAAAGAGTCTACAACTAAATTAATATAATTAAATATAAATTATAACTTGCTATAGACTTAAAGGAGAAGAATGTGACAATCAGTCTGTTGATATTAAAGGTCTTCAAGATGCATTTTTAATTTGATATTTACAAAAGTGTTCAGAATATAGTTTGTCAGATAAGATATTTGTTCTAGCTATTCAGTGATAGCCACAGGGGATGGAAAAATAAAATCTTTTTCAAGATAGGGGTCAGTAAAATAAGACATATGAAGGGGCACCTGGATGGCTTGGTTGGTTAAGCACCCGACTCTTGATCTCAACTCAGGTCTTGATCGCAGGGTCGTGAGTTCAAGCCCTGTGTTGGGCTCTGTGTTGGGCACTACTTTAAAAAAAACAGACAAAAGCTGTGAGTCAATTCTGAGCCATTGCTTAATTGTATAGCCTATAAGCTAAGAATAGTTTTTATGTTTTTGAAGTATTGAAAGAAAAATAAAGAATAATTTTTGTGACATGTGTAAATTATATGAAATTCATATTTCAGTGTCCATAAATAAAGTTTATTGGTACATTGACACTATTCTGAAATAAATTTAATAGATATTGCGATTTTTCCTATACACATAAAAACATTATAATGCCCTAACTCTGAAATAAAGGAGAAATAAAAGGAGCATAATTTAATATAAAATATACATCTTAATATGTAAATTCTTAGATTGACTGCATTAGACAACATAATGAATAGTCAGATACTTGAACCTGCTTACAATGAATAATTTTGGAACATTTGGTGAATATTAGAAATGCAAGACTAGTTTGTCTTTAATGTGTAATGGAATTCATTTCTATGCTCAAATAATAATTTATAGGTTTTACACTTGCAAAAGGAGGAGAGTTATAAATATCTTTGAAAGTTTAAAATAAATTCTAAGACTATCAATATAATCAATAGGACTGGAAGAGGGAGGGCAAAAGTAACTTTGTCCATTGCTCAGAGTAGAGACTTGATACATACATTGAATCCTTTATTTCTTTCTATAGCAGTTAATAAAATCATAAACATAGACACTGGACAGAAATACGACAATTCTCATTTATGAGAAAAACACACAGCAGAAAGAAATCAGATGGTCAAAGATTTTTTAATTAAGAATGCATTTAAAGCAATATGTATCACAAATAAAATAACAGATGTAAAAGCCAACAAGTGTAATAGATAAATATGAATAGGATAAACTTCCCATCAACAGGAAAGTGTCTTCACATTAAATCACAATATAAATTTCCTAAGTCTTGGATCTGTGAATGTTGAAAATAAGGTTTAATTCAAACTAGAAATCATTAAACCTCAGTCTATATCTTTGTGTCTCTCAGTCTGTTTGTCACACATACACACACAACTTCCTAATGATCAGGATTCGGTCCATGATGAAGTTTAAGTAATTATAAATATCTTTATAGATTGGAAAATCCCACTGCTAACTCTAAGACAAAATAAATACATTAGTTGTGTGAGACTTTAAATGAGATTAGATCTTAGTCCATGACAGATTAAATGCAAAAATTACAGTGAGTATAGCAGCCCTAAGTAACATAACTAGCAACATAGAACACATATACAAACATGTATAAAGAATATGACGTCTTTGAAAATGTCCATTGACTGTCATAAAATGTACAGAATCTAAATCATATGCAACATTTCAAATTACAGAAAATTAAAAAAAATTCTCTGATCACAAAACAGTAAGAGTAGACATAACAAAATTAGGAAACAGGAAAAACCTACCACATGGAAATTTAAAAGCTATTTTGGCAACTCTAAGGTTAAAGTGGAAATGAAATCACTTTGGTGAAACTTCTGTATATTAGAACCTATCGGACACAGCTAAAAGTGCTCAAAATAAAATTCCTTGTTTTGGGGTGTTTAGGTGGCTCAGTTGGTTAAGCGTCTGCCTTTGGTTCAAGTCATGATCCTGAAGTGCCTGAATCGAGTCCCGTGTCGGGCTCCCTGCTTAGCGGGGAGTCTGCTTCTCCCTCTGACCCTCCCCTCTCTTGTGCTTTCTCTCTCTTTCTCTCTCTCAAATAAATAAATAAAATCTTTTAAAAAAATTCTTTGTTTTAAATAGTTAAGTGATAAGGAAGGTATGAAAATGACTTAAACATGGGCGCCTGGGTGGCTCAGTTGGTTAAGCGACTGCGTTTGGCTCAGGTCATGATCCTGGAGTCCCGGGATTGAGTCCCGCATCGGGCTCCCTGCTCGGCAGGGAGTCTGCTTCTCCCTCTGACCCTCCTCTCTCTCATGCTCTCTGTCTCTCATTCTCTTTGTCTCAAATAAATAAATAAAATCTTTAAAAAAAAAAAAAAAAAGAAAATGACTTAAACACCCAACTGAGTAAGTTGGAAAAAGAAGAAAATAGGGGCGCCTGGGTGGCTGAGTCATTAAGCGTCTGCCTTTGGCTCAGGTCATGATCCCAGGGTCCTGGGATAGAGCCCCGCATCGGGCTCCCTGCTCCGCGGGAAGCCTGTTTCTCCCTCTCCCTCTCCCCCTCCCCCTGCTTGTGATCCTGCTCTCACTGTGTCTCTCTCTGTCAAATAAATAAAATCTTTAAGAAAAAAAAAAGAAAATAAACCTAAATAAAGTAGAAGAAAATAAGGTATAAATATGAAAAAAGAATGAATTATTAAAAATAGAATTACTCAGTTATTGAGCTTTTTAAAACAAAAGATGCAAGTATGGGACGCCTGGGTGGCTCAGTCATTAGGCGTCTGCCTTCAGCTCAGGTCATGATCCCAGGGTCCTGGGATCGAGCCCCGCATTGGGCTCCCTGCTCGGCAGGAAGCCTGCTTCTCCCTCTCCCACTCCCCCTGCTTGTTCCGTCTCTAGCTGTCTCTCTATCTGTCAAATAAATAAATAAAATCTTAAAAAAAAAAAAAGATGCAAATACAACTAGGAGAAACTGCAAGTTTGTAGAATAGGATATGAAAGTGAGGCAATAATTACAGGTACACTGGTAGAAAAAACATAAGAGTAAACTACTTTGCTCATATTTATTGCAAATAAATTTGGGATCTTGGATGAAAGAGATTATTTTCTAGGAAATGTAAATGATTTGAACTGATTCTAGAAGAGACCAAAAAATCTACTCAGGACAGTTACAATGGGAAAAATAAGGAAAGTTGTCAAACAGAGAGTAATAAACCTAACTGGAAATATGGGGGAATCTAAAAGAATTGTAAAATACTGCCGAAGAAACAAAGAAAATTTGAATAAAGACCTAACATAAGCCTAGAGGGAAAGACTAAGCATCAGAAGAATTCACTTTTCCTTTAATTAATGTATAAATTTGACATGATTGTAAAAAAAATACTATCAGGATACATTTTGTTTGTTTTTGGAAATAAGATGGTCTAAACTAAAGAATTTAGTTGCAAGATATGTAGGCAAATTCTCAAGAAAAAAATTAATGAAAGAGCACTCATTCCTACAAGATGTCACAACATGTTATGATGAATCAGTAATTAAAACTTTGGTACAGGGCGCCTGGGTGGCTCAGTTGGTTGGGCGACTGCCTTCGGCTCAGGTCATGATCCTGGAGTCCCGGGATCGAGTCCCGCATCGGGCTCCCTGCTCGGCAGGGAGTCTGCTTCTCCCTCTGACCCTCCCCCCTCTCATGTGCTCTCTCTCATTCTCTCTCTCAAATAAATAAATAAAAATCTTAA